>NC_092385.1:64206501-64384791 GCF_030028105.1 Mobula birostris
TATCTTTCTTATAACTGAGTTCCACCATAAGGCCCCACTAAACAAGTTCTCCAGTCTGTCCAGGCAGAGCACTACCATGACATTTTCCCTGACTGGTAATGTCAACGGAAAACAACGGAACCCTGAATATTGAGCTACCAGTCCTGCCCCTACTGCAACCAAGTCTCACTAATGGTTACAGTATCATAATCCCATGTGTCGATGCATGCCCTGAGCTCACCTGCCTTTCCTGCAATACTTCTTGCATTGAAATCTACGCTCATTAGTCACATCATGCTCAACCTTTTGATTCCTGACTTTGTCTGCGGTCATCTGTCTCCACAACCACCCCACTATCTGCTTGACACTCTGGTTCCCATCCCCCACAACTCTAGCATAAACCCCCTCCCCCTTCCATGCAGCACTAGCAAACCTTCCCGCTAGGATATTAGTCCCCCTCCAGTTAGGGTGCAGACCGCCTCTTCTGTATAGGTCCCACCTTCCCTGGAAAAGAGCCCAATGATCCCAAATCTGATCCCTTCCTTCCTACACCAACTCTTTAGCCAGATGTTGAACTGTATAATCTTCCAAGTTTTGGCCTCACTAGCATATGGCACTGTCACAATCCTGGGATCACAACTCAAGAGGCTCTGCCCTTTAACTTCACACCTAACTCCCCAAATTCACTTTGCAGAACCTCATCATTCTTCTTACCTATGTTATTGGTGCCTTATTGGACCATGGCCTCTGGCTGTTCACCCTCTCACTTCAAAATGCTGAGGACTCAATCTGAGATGCCTTGGACCCTGGCACCCGGGAGGCAACATACCATCCGGGAATCTCATTCTGTCCACAGAAACTCCTTTCTGATCCCCTAACTAGCAAACCCCCTATCACCACAGCTTGTCTCTTCTCCACCTTTCCCTTCTGAGTCACAGAGCCAGAGTCAGAGCCAGAGACCTACTGCCGTGACTTTCCTTTGCCAGGTCATCCCTCCAACAGTATCCAAAGTGATAGTCTTGTTGTTAGGGGGAATGGCCACAGGGGTATGCTGCATTGGCTCCTAAACCCCTTTCCCCTTCCTGACTGTCACCCTTTTTCTTGTGTCCTACACCTTGGTTGTAACTACCTATCTATATGTATTACCCCTTCAGCCTCCTAAATGTTCATCCAGTTCCAGCTCCAACCCCTTAACACGGAGTGTGAGAAGCTGCAGCTGGATGCACTTCTTGCAGATGCAGTCATCAGGGATACTGGAGATCTCCCTGCATTCCCATATCACACAAGATGTCATCCCCCTCGGTAATTGTTATCTCGTTTTGGATGCTGTTGAGGGGGGTTACCTGACAGAGGACGACCATGGTGATCGGGTCTCTGGCACTTGGTTCCATGGTGCAGAAGGGAAAGAGGAAGATGAGGAATGCGGTAGTCACAGGGGATTCCATAGTGAGAGGAACAGACAGGAGGTTCTGTCAGCCTGATAGAGATACCCGCTTAGTGTGTTGCCTCCCAGGTGCCAGGGTAGATGATGTCTTGAACTGGATACAGAGTATTCTGAAGGGAGAAGGTGAACAGTCAGTCTTGGTACACAATGACTTAGGTAGAAAAAGGGAGGAAGTCCTAAAGAGAAAATTCAGGGGTTTGGGTAGGAAGCAGGTCCTCCAGGGTAGCAACCTCAGGATTGCTGCCTGTGCCATGTGCTAACAGCACAAGAATAGCATGAAATGTCATATTAGTGCGTGGCTGAGAGACTCATGGTGTAGGGGCAGGGCTTCAGGTTCCTGGATCATTGGGGCATCTTCTGGGGGAGGTACAACCTGTACAAAAAGGACAGGTTGTACCTCCCCCAGAAGATGTACAAAAAGGACAGGTTATACCTGAAATCAAAGGGGTCCAATGTCCTAGAAGGCAGGTTTAATAAAGCTGTTAGAGAGGGTTTAAACTAATTTGGCAGAGGGATGAGAACAAAGTGATAGGGCTGAGAAAAGGGAAACAAATAAATCAAGTATAGCATGCAACAGAGATGATAGAAGGGACAGGCAGGAGATGAGGCATAATCACAGCCAGTGGGATGATTTATAGGGCAATAGAGGTGTGATGCAGTTAAAACAGAAAGCAACAAATACTGGACTGGAAGTGTTATATTTGAATGCAGGCAGCATAAGAAATAAAATGGATGATCTTGAAATTCAGCTACAGATTGGCAAGTATGACGTTGTGGCCATCTCTGAAACTTGGCTAAAGAATGGCTGCCATTGGGAGCTGAACGTCCAAGGATATACGGTGTATTAAAAAGATAGGTTAGTAGGCAGAGGGGGTGGTGTGGCCCTGTGTATAAGAAATAATATTAAATCATTAGAAAGGGATGACATAGGATCGGAAGGTGTAGACTCTCTATGGGTTGAGTTAAGAAATGGTAAGAGTAAAAAGACCCTAATGGCAGTTGTATGCAGGACCCCAAACAGCAGCTGGGATGTAGATTCTGAATTACAACAGGAGATAGAAAAAGCATGTCATGATAATCATTTGGGGATTTTAACATGAAAATGGATTGGAAAACCAGGCCAGTACTGGACCTTAAGAGAGAGAATTTTTAGAATGCCAAGGGGATGGCTTTTTAGAACAGCTTGTTGTTGAGCCCACTCAGGGATTGGCTGTGCCAGATTAGGTGTTGTGCAATGATCCGAAGGTGATAAGAGAGTTTAAGATTAAGGAACCCTTAGGGAACAGTCATCACAATATGATCGAGTTCACTTTGAAATTTGAGAAGGAGAAACTAAATTCCAATATGTCAGTATTTCAGTGGAATAAAGGAAATTACAATGACATGAGAGGAGGACTGGCCAAAGTTGACTGGAAAGGAACACTAGCAGGAAGGACAGCAGAGCAGCAATGGCTGGAATTTCTGCGGAAAATGAGGAAAGTGCAAGACAAGTATATTTCAAATAAGAAGAAATTTTCAAATGAAAGAAGAACACTACTATGGCTGACAAGTGAGGTTAGAGCCAAAGTAAAAGCAAGAGAGAGGGCATACAAGGAAGCCAAAGCTAGTGGAAAGATAGAGGATTGGGAAGCTTTTAAAAACTTGCAGAAGGAAACTAGGAAGGTCATTAGGAAGGAAAAGATAAATTATGAAAGGAAGCTGGTGACTAATATCAAAGAAGATACTAAAAGCTTTTTTAAGTATATAAAGGGTGAAAGAGAGTTGAGGGTAGATATAGGACCAATAGAAAATTATGCTGGAGATATTGTAATGAGAGACACAGAGGAATTGAATTCATATTTTGCATCAGTCTTCACAGTGTCAGGGAAGTGAAGTATGTGCAGTGAAAATTATGACTGAGAAGGTGCTCTGGAAGCTTAATGGTCTGAGGGTGGATAAATCTCCTGGACCTGATGGAATGCACCCTCGGGTTCTGAAGGAATTAGCTGGAGAGATTGTGGAGGTATTAACAATGATCTTTCAAGAATCGATAGATTCTGGCATTGTACTGGATGACCGGAAAATTCAAATGTTACTCCACTATTTAAGAAGGGTGGGAGGCAGCAGAAAGGAAACTATAGACCTGTTAGCCTGACGTCAGTGGTTGGAAAATTGTTGGAAACGATTGTTAGGGATGAGATTACGGAGTACCTGGAGGCACGTGACAAGATAGGCCAATGCCAGCATGGTTTCCTGAAAGGAAAATCCTGCCTGACCAACCTACTGCAATCTTTTGAGGAATTTACAAGTAGAGTATACAAAGGAGATGCAGTAGACATGGTGTACTTGGATTTTCAGAGGGCCTTTGACAAGGTGCTGCACATGAGGCTGCTTAGCAAGATAAGAGCCCATGGAATTGCAGGGGAGTTACTAGCATGGGTGGAGCATTGGCAGACTGGCAGAAAACAGAGAGTGGGAATAAAGGGACCCTATTCTGGCCGGCTGCCGCAAGGGTCGGTGTCCGGACCACTGCTTTTTACGACGTACGTCATTGATTTGGACTATGGGATTAATGGATTTGTGGCTAAATTTGCCGATGATACAAAGATAGGTGGAGGAGCGGGTAGTGTTGAAGAAACAGAGAGACTTAGATAGTTTAGGGGGATGGGCAAAGAATTGGCAAATGAAATATAATGTTGGAAAGTGTATGGTCATGCACTTTGGTGGAAGAAATAAACAGGCAGACTATTATTTAGATGGGCCGGCTGGTGGCGTAGTGGCATCAGCGCCAGGTTTTGGAGCAAAGGCTCCCGAGTTCGAATCCAGCTGGCTCCCCAGGCACGCTTTCCCTCCGTGCTGGGTTAAGCGTTGAGTTAGCAACTCTGCCTTGTAAAAATAAGAAAAGCCTGCTAAAAAAATGCCATTATGATGGCGTCCCGATGACCCCACTCGGAGTTAAGGGCTTTCTTCTTCTCTTCTATTATTTGGATGGGGAGAGAATTCAAAATACAGAGATGCAAAGGGACTTGGGAGTCCTTGTGCAGGATATCCTAAAGGTTAACCTCCAGATTGAGTTGGTGGTGAAGAAGGAAAATGCAATGTTGGCATTCATTTCTAGAGGTATAGAATATAAGAGTGGGGATGTGATGTTGAGGCTCTATAAGGCACACATGAGACCACACTTGGAGTATTGTGTGCAGTTTTGGGCTCCTTATTTTAGAAAGGATATACTGACATTGGAGAGGGTTCAGAATGATTCCAGGAATGAAAGGGTTACCATATGAGGAACATCTGGCAGCTCTTGGGCTGTATTCCCTGGAGTTCAGGAGAATGAGGGGGGATCTCATAGAAACATTCCGAATGTTAAAAGGCCTGAACAGATTAGATATGGCAAAGTTATTTCCCATGGTAGGGGATTCTAGGACAAGAGGGCATGACTTCAGGATTGAAGGATGTCCACTTAGGACAAAGATGCAGAGAAATTACTTTAGTCAGAGGGTGGTAAATCTGTGGAATTTGTTGCCACGAGCAACTGCAGAGGCCAAGTCATTGGGTGCACTTAAAGCAGAGATAAGTAGGTTCTTGATTAGCCAGGCCATCAAAGGGTATGAGGAGAAGGCAGGGGAGTGGGGATGACTGGAAGAATTGGATCAGCCCATGATTGAATGGCAGAGCAGACTCGATGGGCTGATTGGCCTACTTCTGCTCCTATATCTTATGGTCTTTTTCAACTATCCTTAAACAAGAGAAAATCCACAGATGCTGTTATTCCAAGCAACACACAAAAAGTGTTGGAGGAACTCAGCAGGCTAGGCAACATCTATGGAAAATAATACAGTTGACGTTTCGGGCTGAGACCTTTCATCAGGACTGGCTATATTACTCAGTACAATATTAATCAGTCTTGATGAAGGATCTTGGTCCACAACATTGCTTGTTTACTCATTTCCATAGATGCTGCCTGGCTCCAACTTCAGATCTCTGAGAGAGTCATCTCATGTTTGTTCTCAAACTTACTAGTCACCACTGTTATGTTTTGTAACTCCAGAAACTGATTAAAAGAAAAACATGCAAAGACCAAAATAACAATTCCTCCCTTCTTCTTACTTTAGTGAGGTGTGCACATATGACGTGGTGAAGTAATGACATTTGCCGTTCACATACTTCTACATATAATCTGTAATGGATTATGTAAACAACAAAAAAGCTTAATCAAACAATATGTTTACAATCTTACTCAAATATTACTGAAATATTAAATACACAACAGTTAACTTGCAGATTGAATTGGTAGAAAGGAAGGCAAATTGAGAGGGCAAGAATATAGATTGTAAGACCGTAAGACGCAGGAGCAGAATTAGGCTATTCAGGCTATTGAATCTGCTCCGCCATTCCATTATGGTTGATCCTGGATCCCACTCAACCCTATACACCTAACTTCTCGCCATATCCTTTGATGCCCTGACCGATCAGGAAACTATCAACTTCTACCTTAAGTGCACCCATGGACTTGGCCTCCGCAGCTGTCTATGGCAGAGCATTCCACAGATTCACTATTCTCTGGCTAAAAAAATTCCTCCTTACTTCTGTTCTAATTTTGAGCCTATGCCCTCTAGTTTTAGATACCCCCTCCCCAATAGGAAACATCCTTTCCACATCCACCCTTTCAACATTTGGTAGGTTTCAATGAGATCCCTCCACATTCTTCTAAATTCCAGTGAGTACAGGCACAAAGCTGCCAAAAGTTCCTCATACATTAACCCCTTCATTCCCAGAATCATCCTTGTGAACCTCTTCTGGACTCTCCAATGACAGCACATCCTTTCTGAGATATGGGACCCAAAAGTGTTAGCAATACTCTAAGTGTGGCCTGACTAATATCTTATAAAGGCTCAACATTATATCTTTGCTTTTATATTCTATTCCCCTTGAAACACAGTGAGTCAGTGAGACATCGAACCTAATGAATATTGGAAGGCCTGGATAGAGTGGACATGGAGAGGATGTTTCCGATGGTGGGGGAGTCAGGGATTTGAGGCATAGCCTCAGAATACAATAATATAATAGAGATGAGGAGGAATTTCTTTAGCCAGAGGGTGGTGAATCTGTGGAATTTATTGCCACATATGACTGTGGAGGCCAAGTTATTGGGTATATTTAAAACAGAGGTTAATAAGTTCTTGATTAGTAAGGACATCAAAAGTTACGGGGAGCAGGCAGAAGAATTAATCATACATTGATGATCTGGATGATGGGGTGGTAAATTGGATGTGTAAGTATGCAGATGATACTAAGATAGATGGAGTTGTGGATAATGAAATAGGTTTTCAAAGCTTGCAGAGAGATTTAGGCCAGTTAGAAGAGTGGGCTGAAAATGGCAGATGGAGTTTAATGCTGATAAATGTGAGGTGCTACACTTTGGTAGGACTAATCAAAATAGGACATACATGGTAAATGGTAGGGCATTGAAGAGTGCAGTAGAACAGAGGGATCTAGGAATAATGGTGCATCGTTCCCTAAAGGTGGAATCTCATGTGGATAGGGTGGTGAAGAAAGCTTTTGGTATGCTGGCCTTTATTAATCAGAGCACTGAGTATAGGAGTTGGGATGTAATGTTGAAATTGTACTAGGCATTGGTGAGGCCAGATTTGGAGTACTGTGTACAGTTTTGGTCACCAAATTATAGGAAAGATGCCAACAAAATAGACAGAGTACAGAGAAGGTTTACTAGAATATTACCTGGGTTTCATCACCTAAGTTACAGAGTAAGGTTGAACAAGTTGGGCCTTTATTCTTTGGAACATAGAAGGTTGAGGGGGGACTTGATAGAGGTGTTTAAAATTATGAGGGGGATAGATAGAGTTGATGTGGATTGGCTTTTTCCATTGAGAGTGGTGGAGATTCAAACAAGAGGACGTGAGTTGAGAGTTAAAGGACAAAAGTTTAGGGGTAACATGAGTGGGAACTTCTTTACTCAGAGAGTGGTAGCTGTGTGGAACGAGCTCCCAGCAGAAGTGGTTGAGGCAGGTTCAATGTTGTCATTTAAAGTTAAACTGGACAGCTATATGGACAGGAAAGGAATGGAGGGTTATGGGCTGAGTGCAGGTCGGTGGGACTAGGTGAAAGTAAGAGTTCGGCACAGACTAGAAGGGCCAAGATGGCTTGTTTCCGTGCTGTAATTGTTATATGGTTATATGGTTAAGAATGTGGTTAAGAAGGATAATAACTCAGCCATGATAGAATGGCAGAAGCAGACTGGATGGGCCGAATGGTGTAATTCTATTCCTATGTCTTGTGATCCTATGGTCTAACTTAACCTTTGCTTTCTTCATTACACTCTGTTCTGCATCCCTACACAACCAACTCCTTCCCAATTTCAAATCCAAATAAGCCTGATACAAATCCTTTACGAATCCTTTAAAAATAATGTGGAGATAAGGAGCAGGGAGAGCATCTGCTGTTCAGACCTGGTTCCTTATACCTGAAAAGGCATTATATGTACAATGTAAGAGGTCTAATGCCACAAAGCTATCAAGGAAGATGTAGCAGCTGTCTGTTTTCTGTTTGTTTTGTAGTCTGTTTATTATGGCAACTAGTCATATTGTGGGGGTGTGGTAAAGGCAAAGGGAATAAGTTACATATTTTGTAGCAGTTTGTAGTTTGGGGCCGGCAGAGGTCACAGCTTTGCTGACGGCTGAGATAACACTGAAACTCACTTCAAGATTGTATGTTTTTTAATTGCTAATAAAGCATTAGATAAGGAATTCAACTCTTTGGAACAATCATTTCATTGGAGCTGAGGGTAGGTGACGAAAATATAACAATCCCGGGCGGTAGCAGGCCAACGGCCATGGTTTTGATTTTAGGATTAGTTTTTGCCGCTATATTTTGTCAGCAAAGATTTCACCAGTATACCAAATGAACATCAGCATTTGTACTAGCCTGGAGCAGCTTGTGGTAAGTAGAATCTTTTTTTTGTTGGTTCAAGTCTTTGTCTGGATGTTTTTTTAAATGGTCAGTGTTGCTGTGTCCAGTTGGTGGACTGGGAAGGTCTTTACTTGTGTTTGCCTGAATTGTTTGAACTTTGGTTCTGTTGAAAAGCTGAAAAATGAAGTATTGAATTTCCATTGGTGAAAAGTTGAGTTGAAACTTCCATTGTTTTGTCTTTTTTGTGCACTTGGAAAACAAAATGAGTCAGGCTGGAAGTAGTGATGTTGAAGGCAGAATTAAGAAATTAAACTTACTGGGAAAGCTTTAGCAAAAAGAGTTGACACCCTCCAAAAGGACTATAATAAAGCTGTTCAGGGGATTAAAAACTTAATTAGAGATATCTTGCCCGAAGAGCAAGAAGATATTTCAGAAGTGCGCTCTCATTTGGATGATTTAAAATCTCTTTGTGAAGATGCTGCTAGGTAACATAACTTGCTGTTTTCTTTAATGCCAATTTCTGAGTGAGATAAACAAGTTGAAGACTTTGTAAACATTGATATGTGTATTAGTACAGTCATAGCAGAGGCTGAACAATGGTTGATCAACCTGTGCATCTGGTACCACATTAGTACGCATTAGAATGGAGACCGGTTTTGCTGAGCTTTGCACAAAACAACATATATTGAGTTATAAGCACTCATTGGAAGAACAGGGCGGAACAGCTTCGGAGAAATCAAAGACAATTTCCGAGAAATCAGAAAGAACAGGCGGAGCAATTTTGAAGACAGATGGAGCAGCTTAAGTTGCAGGAAGAAATTGCAGCCAAGGTGGCCACAGTTAAAGGGTTACAGGCTGCAAGCACTGTGAGTACTAAACGTGCTACAGCAGGACTGGTGAGAGTTCCTATGTTGATATTGCACAAAGTCCAACATTCTCAACATCAGCGTGGATACATTTGTTCCTCAAAAGTCTATGAGCCATGAGTTTGAACCCCAAGGGGCAGTTCAGGGTGTACACTCTCAGCCTGCAGCATGGAGGCACTCGAAACTGATGCCATATCCAATAGCTTCTGAGGACATCGATTCACGGTATGATGACACTTGTGTTTCAGATGATAAAGGTCTAAATGCCACGCTGGAGGCTATAAGGACACAAAAAGAAATAACGACAGTAATGCATTGTATCTCTGCCTTAAAGAGAGATTCAAATCTTCGATGGCCATCCATTTCAGTATCATTCATTTATGAGGGCTTTCAAGAAATTAAGACCGAAGATTTTGGTGAACGTCTCTATTTTCTTGAACTGTGCGCTGGTGGTTACCTTATAGAGCTTGATAAAAGCTGCAATTGAACCAGCTTTGAGTAAGGATATCTGAGGGCCAAGACTTTACTACAGGAATGTTTTGGTGATGAACAGATAATTGCTGGGCCTACATGGAAAAGGCTCTTTCTTGGAAGCATATTAAAACAGAAGACGCAGAACATCTTCAAGACTAGTCTTTTTCTTAGAATTTGTTGCAATGATATGGAAGATGTGCAGGACATGCATGAATTGAATGTGCCTGCAATTATCATAAACAAATTGCCCCCTGAGTTCCGTGGTGTATGAACTGCTAAAAAAGACACAACTGTAAGATTAATTTCGCAACTGTTGTTGACTTTATTGAGGGGCAAGTAAAGATTGCTACACACCCAGTGTTTGGGGAAGTGTACAAACCTACATCGGTGGCAGGAAGTGAAGGTGTGAACAAAACTGGATCATGAATTCAGTCTAAGGCTAAAGGAAGCAGTTTTACCACCACTGTGACTGCTGTGAAAGATAAAGCAAAAGGTTTACCTGTTCTGCCAGGGTGAACAAACTTTGGCAAAAGTGGTTCATTTTGGTAGGTCAAATATGAAGGCAGAATATAGTATTAATGGTCAGTGAGGATCAGAGGGATCTTGGGGTCCGAATCCATAGGATGCTCAAAGCAGCTGCGCAGGTTGACTCTGTGGTTAAGAAAGCATACAGTGTATTAGCCTTCATCAATCGTGGAATTAAATTTAGGAGTCGAGAGGTAATGTTGCAGCTATATAGGACCCTGGTCAGACCCCACTTAGAGTACTGTGCTCAGTTCTGGTTGCCTCACTACAGGAAGGACATGGAAGCCATAGAAAGGGTGCAGAGGAGATTTACAAGGATGTTGCCTGGATTGGGGAGCATGCCTTATGAGAATCGGTTGAGTCAATTCGACCTTTTCTGCTTGGAGCGTTGGAGGATGAGATGTATAAGATGATGAGAGGCATTGATCGTGTGGATAGTCAGAGGCTTTTTCCCAGGGCTGAAATGTTTGCCACAGGGGACACAGGTTTAAGGTGCTGAGGAGTAGGTACAGAGGAGATGTCAGGGGTAAGTTTTTTACGCAGAGAGTGGTGAGTGCGTGGAATGGGCTGCCGGCAACAGTGGTGGAGGCGGATACGATAGGGTCTTTTAAGAGACTTTTAGATAGGTACATGGAGCTTAGAAAAATAGAGGGCTATGGGTAAGCCTAGTAATTTCCAAGGTAGGGACATGTTCAGCACAACTTTGTGGGCTGAAGGGCTTGTATTGTGCTGTAGGTTTTCTATGTTTTCTATGTTTCCTACATCAAGGGAGTACAGTGGCATTCTGCACAGTGGGCCTAAAGAACAAGCTTAACCTGACAGGAAAGAAATTCTGTTACACACCATGGGTCAAGAAAGTGTTGTGAGCAGCTACGTTGTTTCAGGATTGGAACTGGCTGGCTTAGTAGTGAAAACTATTGTGAACTACCTCACATTTATAAACACAAAATAATCTGCAGATGCTGGGGTGAAAGCAACACTCACAACACGCTGGAGGAACTCAGCAGGTCGGGCAGCATCCGTGGAAAAGATCGGTCGACGTTTCGGGCTGGAACCCTTCGTCAGGACTGTAGGGGGAAGGAACAGAGGTGTGGTAAACCATGTATATATGTTGTAACTCGGTTACCTGTCTGGACACACACCTCTGCTGACTGCCCCTGTGGCTCCTCTGACTGCCCCTGTGGCTCCTCCCACAGAGTCCTGTATAAAGGTGTTCGCCTTGCCCCACCCCCTCAGTTCGGGGGCAGACACTCACTGTGGAGGTCGTATTGTACAGCAAATAAAAGCCTTTCAGTATTTTACCAAACCTCAGTCTTTTGGAGTAATTGAAGGTGCTTCAAGAGGCCCTATAAAGAAGGTGGGGGGAGGGTGGGAGGGAGAAGGCTGGTAGGTACCAGGTGAGAAACCAGTAAGGGGAAAGATAAAGGGGAGGGGGAGGGGAAGCAGGGAGGTGATAGCCAGGAAAGGTGAAGAAAGAATAGGGGAAAACACAGTGGGTGGTAGAAGGAGGCGGAACCAAGAGGGAGGTGGTAGGCAGCTGGGGGAGGGGGCAGAGTGACATAGGGATAGGGGAAGGGAGGGGGAGGGAACTACCAGAAGTTGGAGAATTCTATGTTCATACTAAGGGGCTGGAGACTACCTAGACGGTATATGAGGTGTTGCTCCTCCAACCTGAGTTTAGCCTCATTATGGCAGTAGAGGAGGCCATGTTTGGACATATCGGAATGGGAGTGGGAAGCAGAGTTGAAGTGGGTGGCTACTGGGAGATCCTGTCTGTTTTGGCGGACGGAGCAGAGGTGCTCGATGAAGCGGTCCCCCAATCTGCGTCCAGTTTCACCGATGTAGAGGAGGCTGCACCAGGAGCACCGGATGCAATAGATGACCCCAACAGACTCACAAGTGAAGTGTTGCCTCACTTGGAAGCTCTTGCCACCATTCAGGGCCCCAAAGAGTACTTCCATAGGGCCTCTGCCCCTTCCCCCTACAGTCCTGACGAAGGGTTCAGGCCCGAAACGTCGACCGATCTTTTCCACAGATGCTGCCCGACCTGCTGAGTTCCTCACATATGCAGGAAAGTATGCCTGATCACAAAGGGAACATTTCTCATCAGAAAGATCTTTGGGAATGGCCTCACCTGAAACATGTTTACTTGCTGGAAATTGATATGTTTACAGTACCCTGTAACTGGGTTGCCAAACCAGCAGAAATGGATCACTCAGTTGGAGTCTGGATTACTAGAACTAAGAAAGTTTTATTAAAGAAACGAGCAACACAGTAATCGAAAGGATAATAAATGCAACAGTTCAGCAATGATAAACACACATGTGTACAAAATTAAGATAACAGGATCGATCAAGCTCTATCGTTATCTAAGGGTAAATGACCAATTTCAAAGTGACACAAAGTCCAGTTCAATTTAGTTCAGTTCGCAGTAATCGTTGCCATGGCGATGGACAATGTGGGGGGAAGGAGAGAGAGAACAAGAACGAATGATCATTAAAACGGCTTCCACACACAGACCTGCAATATTGCTCACAAGCAGCTTCCGGGCGGGTCCTTTGTGATATCACCTGAGGTCACCGACTGTGACCCCTCCTCCAGATGCGGTCGATCCTCTGCAGTGAACCCGGCACCCAAGCAAGGGTGGACACACACCGGGTTCCCGCTGATCGTACCTTTCCACCCTGTGCGTCTATGGCTTGGTTTCGCAACCAGCCTTCCAAAATGACTCCCGCCGACTTGCGGGGGGGCACCGCTTCCAGGGTCTTGTTACCTCGTGGTGTCGTGTGTGTCCTGCCTTAGTGAACCTGTCCTTTTTTATCCCCCTGCTGGGGTATCGCCTGTCCATCACTTCAAACAGTTCAGGGTTCAAAGGGGGAGCCGCTCTAGACAGCTCTCTCTCCCGTCCCTTCATTACACATCTCCAAATGTTGCTCCATTGTCTTCCTTATCTCTCTCTCTCCCGAAGACAGGTGGCAGACCAACTGCTGATCACATAGGACAGCTAACATCTATGTGTATTCTTGTCACAACAGGGATGAATAAGGTCAAAGAACGGCTGCATGTGATTTGCAGTGCTAATGATAGATCGCATGCAGTCAGAACAGTACTGGGCAGGACCATTAAAGCAAGATCATTGCAGAAGAGACTATGCTCAACCGCAGCTGCCAGTTAATGGGACTTCTGTTTCATGCTTGGTTGAGCTTTGGCATCAGATTTCCCTGAAAGTTAGGAGAAACAACCTGGTTAGTCAAGAGAAGATCACATGGAGCTGGTAGAAAGTTCAGCAAAACTGGTGGAAGATCACTATAAGATTAGTTTAAGATTGAGAAAGAAGGATGTAAACATGCCTAATAACTGGAAGATTGTTGAGCAGGGTGCTCTGAATCTAAGGGAGAGGTTCAAGAAGGTTTTGTAATTTCACGCTGACTACATTGGTGGACTTTAGATTGGTGATACATCTTTCCGGAGCAACCTTATCACTGAGTTGTGCCAATTTTACTTTTAGAAGGTGCGCAGAAGATAATGAAGAACAATTCATCTGTGAATCAGTGGATAAGGTTTTGCTTTGTTTCTGTGTTGATGTCATTGTCTTCTGAAGAAAAAGCTATGTCTCTCTATAATGACCTTGTATTCATTTGTGTTAAAGGTGGTTTTCAGCAGACATAGTGTGCTATCTGTGATACCGAAATTACAAGATTAAAAGATGTGTAAGATTTGGATTTGCATCAAGATATTCCTTCGGTGGAGAGAGCACTGGGTGTGCAATGGTATATTAAGTCCAATATTTTCAAGTTTAAGATCACAATCCAAAATAGACAGTTTACCAGAAGGGTGAACCCTCTCTACAGTTGGTTCCATCTATGACCTTTAGGAATTTTGAGTCCAGTAGAGCTACCTACCAAGAAGATCCTACAAGACCTAGACAAGGGAGGACTTAGTTAGGATGATACATTAACATCATCAGTTGAGTGGACAAGCTGGCTGGAAGAACTTTGTCAATTGAAAGACTTCAAGGTAACTATGTAGATGCTTGAAACCTTTGGATTTAGATGAAGCTGCTGGTGCACAGTTATGCCATTTTTCAGATGTGAGTGAAGATGGCTGTGGAGTAGTGACTATTATTGCATGAGCACAGTGGTTTTGTTCATGGTAAAATCTGTTGGAGTCAGTTTTCATCCCTCATATGGAGCTCGTTGCTGCTATGATGGCAAGTCAGAAGGATACATTGTGGAAGAAGGAGTTTCATATGCAGCCTCAGGACTCAGTGTTTCGGATTGATAGTACTCCTGTGCTGTAGTATACTAGAAATGAAACATCCAGATTCCAAATTTTTGTTACTAACAAAGTTTCAGAAATTCTTAAAATCTCACAGGCACCCCAATAGAGGTATGTGAATACTATGATCAACACTGCAGATGTGGCATCCAGAGGACTGAAGAATAAGACTTGGACATCAAGTCAGGACCTCAATATCTTCTTCGGCCTGAAAGTGAATGGCTTGTGAATCCTGATTGTTCTGAAGGACTTCCTCTAGATGATCCAGAAGTCAAGAAGTTTTCTACAATGAATGTCACACACATTGGGGAAGAGTTGGATACAATAATATGTGATATCCATCACTTCTCAAATTGGACATGTTTGAAGAAGACAGTGGCTTGGATTCTTAGGTTTAAGAACTTGCTCTTATTTCTTAGTTCAGAAAGGAAGCAGATGGAAGCAATTCCAATACATGTCAAACTTGTCTTGGAAGTGATGGGTCAAGGAGTATTTGCAGGAACATTAGTCAAGTATAAAGCATAATTTCCTCCCAGGAGATATTGTGTTTACAGTTGACAACACAGCACCTCAAAACTCATCAATCATGGGAAGAATCATTCAAGGCTTTCCAGACGGAAAAGGATTTGTACAACAAATATGTATTAAGACCAAGACTAACTGTTTCGATCAACCTATAATTGAGATCTGTCTTTTATAGGAGGCAGAGAACTAAGTGCTAGTAATCTCTGGCCTAGGTGAGTGTTCCATAACTTGTCTGGAGACAAATGAGGACATTTGTGAAATGTTAAGATTTCATGTTTCCTGTGCCTTAGTAGCATGTAGTTGTAATTATTATAGAATAACAATTAGGGAGCTGGAATGTAGAAGCGGTGTATCTGTTCTCTATTTGCTTTATATTTTGTGTTGCACATCTGTTATGTTTATTATGGCAACTAGTCACATTATGGGAGTGTGGTAAAGGCAAAGGGAATAAGTTACATATTTTGTGGCAGTTTGTAGTTTGGGGCCGGCAGAGGTCACGGCTTTGCTGACTGCTGAGATAACACTGAAACTCACTTCAAGATTGTATGTTTGCTAACTGTTAATAAACGAACGAAATAAGGAATTCAACTCTTTGGAACAATCATTTCATTGGAGCTGAGGGTGCATCATGAAAGTATAACAATCCCATGGTGGTCGCAGGATAGCGGCAATGGTTTTGTATTTTGGATTAGTTTTTGCTACTACTAAGGGTATGACCTGTAGAAAAGATATAAAGGAAGGTATGAGCTGTACAAAAGGGACAGGCTGCACCTGAACCTGAGGGGAGCCAAAATGTAGGTTCTTTACGGGTAGGTTTGCTAGAACTGTTGAGGAGAGTTTACTAACTTGGCAGCAGGATGGGAAACTGAGAGATAGGGCTGAGGATGGAGCTGTTAGTATACATGTAGAGGCAGTGTGTAGTGAGACAGTCAGGAAGGACAGACAGATGATAGGACAAAGTTACAGTCAGTAGAATGATTTGCAGTGTAACAGGGGGACAAATCGGAAAGGGTGACAATTACAGAACAGAAGGTGTTATATTTGAATGCACACAGTAAATGGAATAAAGGAGGTGACCTTGTAATGCATTTAGAGATTGGCAAATATGGTATGTGGGCATCACTGAGTTGAGGCTGAAAGTAGATTATAACCGGGAGCTTAACATTGAAGGATACACATTGTATCGAAAGTACAAGCAGGAAGGCAAAGGGAGTAGTGCAGTTCTGTTGGTAAGAAGTAAAATCAAATCCTTAGAAAGAGGTGACATGGGATCAGAAGATGTAGAATCCTTGTGGTAGAGTTAAGAAACTGCCAGGGTAAAAAGACCTGATGGGAGTTACATACAGGCCTCCGAACAGTAGCCAGAATGTGGGCTACAACTTACAATGGGAGATAGAAATGGCATGTAAAAAGGGAAAATTTATGATAGTGATGGGAGATTTCAATACGCAGGTATATTGGGAAAATCAGGCTGGTGCTGGTTTTGGATCCCAGGAGGCAGAATTTGTAGAAAACCTACAAGGTAGCTTTTCAGAGCAGCTCATGGCTGAGCCTAGTAGGGGATCATCTATCCTGGATTGGGAGTTGTGTAATGAAACAGATTTGATTAAGGAGCTTAAGGCAAAGGAATTTGGATTTTCAGAAGACCTTTGACAAGATGCCACACATGAGGCTGCTTAAAAAGCTACAAGCCCATGGTACAGGAAAGATTCTAACGTGAGTAAAGCAGTGGCTGATTGGCAGGAGACAAAGAGTGGGAATAAAGGGAGCCCTTTCTGACCGGCTGCCAGAGACTAGTAGTGTTCCACAGGGGTCGGTGTTGGGACTGATTCTTTTTGCGTTATATGTCAATGATTTGGATGATGGGGCTGAACTGAAAGCTTTGTTGCAAAGTTTGCAGATGAAATGAAGATTAGTGGAGGGGCAGGTAGTTTTGACAAATTAGAGAGCCTATAGAAGAACAGACAGATTAGGAGAATGGGCAAAGAAACAGTAGTTGGAATACTGTGTTGGTAAGTGAATGATCATGCATTTGGTAGAAGAAATGAAAGGGTTGACAATTTTCTAAGTGGAGAGAAAATACAAAAATCTGAGATGAAAGGGACTTAGGAGTCCTTATGCAAAATTCCTGAAAGGTTAATTTGCAGGTTGAGTCTGTGACGAGGAAGGCAACTGCAACGTTAGCATTCATTTCAAGGGGACTACAGTATAAAAACAAGGATGTAATATTTAGACTTTATAAATTTCTGGTGAGGTCTCATTTTGTGAGCAAGTTTGGGTGCCTTATCTTAGAAGTGACGTGCTGCAACTGGAGAGAATTCAAAGGAGGTTCACAAACATGATTCCAGGATTGAATGGCTTGTCATAAGAAGATCGTCTAATGGCTCTGGGCCTTTATTCACAGGAATTCAGAAGAATGAAGGGTGGCCTCATTGAAACCTATCAAATGGTGAAAGGCCTTGATGGAGTGGACGTAGAGAGGATGTTTCCTGTGGTGGGAGAGTCTAAGACCAGAAGACACAGCCTCAGAATGGAGGGGCGTCCTTTTAGAACAGAGATGAGGAGGAATTTCTTTAGCCAGAGGATGGTGAATCTGTAGAATTCTTTGCTACAGGCAGCTGTGGAGGCCAAGTATTTATGTATATTTAAGGCAGAGGTTGATAGATCGTTTATTGGTCAGGGCATGAAGACAGGAGAAGACAGGCAGAAGCCAGGAGATTGGGGCTGAGAGGAAAATTAGATCAGCCATGATGAAATGGTGGAGCAGATTCAATGGGCCAAATGGCCTAATTCTGCTCCTATATCTTATGATCTTATGAATCCTTAGGAGGCAAAGATTATGATAGAATTTACCCTGTATTTTGAGAGGGAGAAGCTAAAATCAAATGTATCAGTACTATAATGAAGTAAAGGGAATTACAGAGGCATGAGAGAGGAGCTGGTCAAAGTTGATAGGAAGGGGACACTGACAGGGATGACGGCAGAACAGCAGTGGCTGGAGTTTCTGGAGCAATTTGAAAGGTGCAAGGTAGATATATTTCAAATAAGGAGAAGTATTCTAGAGGCAGGATGACACAACCGTGGCTGACAAAGCAAGTCAAAGTCAACGTAAAAGACAAACTGAGGGCATATAATAGAGCAAAATTAGTGGGAAGTTAGAGGATTGGGAAACTTTTAAAAACCAACAGAACACAAAAAAAGCTATAAGGAGGAAAAAAATTAAATATGAAGTTAAGATAGCCAATTATATCAATGAGGATTCGAAAGACTAGCAAATAGCAGACAAACTGAACAAGTATTTTTACTATGGTGCACACCTACCATTCTAGCAGTAAGATGCTCACTTCCACCAGTCTGACATCACTGTGGACAGTGCCATTCCAGGGTCCATCTTTCCTTGTTCATGCAAAGCTGTCCCAGTGATTTAGGGAATAGAAGCAGAGCTGAGGGCTGCCCAAAAGTCAGATCCAGGCCCAGGAGGGGTCCTCCCAACTGGTTGTCTGTCCCTGCTACTGTGCACCCCAGAGTGTTGGAGTGAGGTCACTCTTCCTGCCTGGTTGGCCATCCAGGTTCAACAGACCATGTCATTTTTACAGAGATAATTTTGGTGGTGTCCATGACTTCATCTCTGCCTGTCCCATATGTACTCAGAACAAGATGTCACATCTTGGTCTGCTCTACTTGCTGCTTGTGGCTCAACGCCCCTGGTCCCACCACTTGATGGATTCAATACTGGACTGTCTCTGTCAGATGGAAACACCACCATTCTGGTAGTTCTACAAAACTGCCATTGGCTTATGAAACTGCCATCCTCAGCACACGTTCAAGCTGTACACCTTCCTCAGGGCACAATGCCTAATTGAGGACCACAACTCACATCCTGCTTTTGGAAAACTTTCTGTTCTCTTTTCAGAGTCACAGCCAGGTTTCCACCCACAATCTAACAGCCAGATTGAAAAAGTGAATCGAGAGTTGGAGATAACTCTCTGCTGCTCTGTCTCTTCCAATCCCACAACCCTGAGCTCCTAACTGGTTTGGGCAGAGATTTCTTGCAGTAACCTCCATTTGTCCTCCAATGCCATATCCTCCTTTGAATGGCAATATAGATTCCAGCCACTGCTCTTCTCTGACCAAGAGATTGACTTGGGAGTTTCTGCTGCTGAACAGAATCAGAATCAGGTTTAATATCACTGATATTTGTTGTGAAATTTGTTGTTATGTAGCAGCAGTACATTGTAAAACATAATAAAAACTGTAAAAACAGTAAGTATATTATTTAAGTTAAATTAAATAAATAGTGCAAAAGGATAAAAAGGTAGTGAGGTAGTGCTCAGTGTTTAGTTAGTAACCTGATGGCAGAGGGGAAGAAGCTGTTCCTGAATAGTTGACTGTGTACCTTCAGAAGCCTGTACCTCCTTTCCTGATGGTAACAGTGAGAAGAGGCCATGTCTTGGCTGATGGGTCTTCAATGATGGATCCTGCCTTTTCAAAGCATTGCACCTTGAAGATGTCGTAGATGATGGTGAGACCTTGAAATAATTGCCAACATTTCATTTGCCTTCTTTACCACAGTATGCCCACAAGTCATTAACCCTAACCAGATGTCTTTGGGATGTTCAATGAAACAGGAACACTCAGAGGAAATCCACTCGGTCATGGAAAGAACATACTGTACCTACTCCTTATAGACAGCAGAAGGAATCTAACCCATTATCGGTGATTGCTGGTGCTGTGAAGCAATTGTGCTAACCACTACACTACCATGCCTGATCCAGATACTCCTGTAGCCTAGAACAATCTTGCTCACTCTCCCCAATACTACCCACTTTTATGTCATTCACAAACTTAATAAACATACCTCCTGTATTCATATCTAAGTCACTAATGTACAACTAAACATTGAAGGGTCCAGCGCCAATCCCTGCCTTACTACATTGGTCAGATTTCCAACAGAAAGTCACCACTGTGCTATCCATTATCAAGCCAAAGATCCATCTTGCCTTGGTTCCCATGTGCTTTAAGCTTCTGATTCAGCCTACCCTGCAGGACCTTGTCAAATGGCTTACTAATGTATTGATAACATCTAGTGCCCTATCATCATCAGTTCCCTTTGGTTACCTCCTCAGAAAACTAAAATTAATGAGAGAGGGTTTCACCATACAAAGACACGCTGACTATCTCTGACCAGTCTCTATCTTTCCAAATGAACGTAATTCTTATCCCTGAGGATTTTCTCCAATATTTTCTCACACTGATGTTAGATTCACAGGCCTGTAGGTACCTCACTTACCCTGCTGCCCTTCTTAAACAAAGGACAAACATTACCTATCACATATTCTTCTGGTGCCTCATCTCTAGCTAACAAAATGTAAAAATATCCACTCGGATGTCAGATATCTTCCTCCCCCCTTGCTTCCCAAAGCAGCTTGGAATATTGCCCATCTGGTCCTGGATAATTCAACCTTAACATTTTTCATATCACCCAACATTTCCACCTTCATAACAGTGACTTGATCCAAACTACAGTATCATAAGACCATAAGTTATAGGAACAGAAGTAGGCCATTCAGCCCATTGAGTCTGCTCCGCCATGCAATCATGATCTGATCCAATTCTTCCAGTCATCCTCACTCCCCTGCCTTCTCCCCATATCTTTTGATGCCCTGACTAATCAAGAACCTATCTATTTCTGCCTTAAATACACCCAATGACTTGACCTCCACAGCCACTCGTGGCAACAAATTCTACAGATTTACCACCTTCTGACTAAAGACTCAACAGAGCCCTCCTTGAGCTCACTTCCTTCCAACTCCTTTTCCTTATTGAATGCAGATACAAAGCAATATAACTGGCATGGAGCTTAGGAGCTCTGAGGCACAGAGAGACCATGGGATGGGATTCCAACAGAAAACACAGAAGAGAATCACCAGGATGTTGCCTGTAATAGAAGGTTGTAATTTTAAAGGAAGACTAAATATGCTGCATTGTTCTCCCTGTAATGCAGAATGGTGAGGGGTGACTTTTGTCTGGCTAAAGGCTAGTCCAGCATAGGATTCATGGTAACTTTGCAGTTTGGATTAAGAGTTGCCTTGCCCAGAGAAGAAAGAGAACTGTGGTGGAAGTTTGGCTGGAGGTCTATAATCAGTGATGTTCCCTACACGGTCTTCTTTGTACAGATTCCACCTGCTCTGAAAGAGAACCCAATAAGCCTTCTCCCATCTGCGTGAGATGTGGGACATTTCAGAGACTTTGAACTTTTTACTGTGCTCATGGACTTCTTCATCAAGTTATGGTATTGTTGCACTGTTGTAATTATATGTTATAATTATGTGGTTTTGTCAGTTTTTTCAGTCTTGGTCTGTCCTGTGTTTTGTGATATCACACCGGAGGAAATATTGTATCATTTCTTAATGCATGCATTACTAAATGACAATAAAAGAGGAATGCATGTCTTCATAATCTAATTACACCCCTGGAAGTCCTGTTTTATAACTTTCTATTTCACTCCCTAAAATCATATCCCTTCTCCTCCCTCTGTCATTGGTAGCTACTATATATGGTCCAGAACTTCCAGCTGCTCACCATCCCCTCTGAGAATGTCCTGCACTTGCTGTGAGACAGCCTGAACCCTGGGACCTTGAGGGCTATACACCATCATGGAGTATGCAGTGTGGCCACAGAAACACTTACCTGCACTCCTTCCTATTGAGTCACCTATCACTATGGCTCTACTTGACTTCTCTCCTTTGCGTTAGAGCTAGGCACAGCACCACTAACCTGGGTACTGGTACTGTCCTCTGAAAGGACACCCACCAACACTATCCAAAAGGGAGACTGAGGGAAATAGCCACAGTGGAATCCTAGAAACGTAGAAACATAGAAAACCTACAGCACAATACAGGCCTTTTGGCCCACAATGCTGTGCCGAACATGTACTTATTTTAGAAAGTATCTAGGTTTACCCATAGCCCTCTATTTTCCTAAGCTTCATGTACCTATCCACGAATCTCTTAAAAGATCCTATCATATCTGCCCCCACCACCGTTGCTGGCAGCCCATTCCACGCACTCACCACTCTCTGCGTAAAAAACTTACCCCTGACATCTCCTCTGTACCTACTTTCAAGCACCTTAAAATTGTGCCCTTTTGTGTTAGCCATTACAGCTCTGGGAAAAAGCCTCTGGCTATCCATATGTTCAATGCCTCCCATCATCTTATACACCTCTGTCAGGTCATCTCTCATCCTCCACCACTCCAAGAAGAAAAGGCCAAGTTCACTCAACCTATTCTCATAAGGCATGCCTCCCAATCTAGGCAACATCCTTGTATGGGGGAGTCTAGTACGAGAAGGCATGACTTCAGGATTGAAGGGCGCCCATTCAGAACAGAGATGCGAAGAAATTTTTTTAGCCAGAGGGTGGTGAATCTGTGAAATTTGTTGCCATGGGCGGCAGTGGAGGCCAAGTCATTGGGTGTATTTAAGGCAGAGATTAATAGGTATCTGAGTAGCCAGGGCATCAAAGGTTATGGTGAGAAGGCGGGGGAGTGGGACTAATTGGGAGAATGGATCAGCTCATGATAAAATGGCAGAGAAAACTCGATGGGCTGAATGGCTGACTTCTGCTCCTTTGTCTTACGGTCTTATGGTCTAAGTATCCTCTGCACCCTTTCTATAGTTTCCACATCCTTCCTGTAGTGAGGTGACCAGAACTGAGCACAGTATTCCAAATGGGGTCTGACCAGGGTCCTATATAGCTGTAACATTACCTCTCGGCTCCTAAACTGAATCCTATGGTTGATGAAGGCCAATGCACTGTCTGCCTTCTTAACCATAGAGTCAACCTGCGCAGCAGCTTTGAGTGTCCAATGGACACGGACCACAAGATCCCTCTGAGCCTCCACACTGCCAAGGGTCTTACCATTAATACTATATTCTGCCATCATATTTGATCTACCAAAATGAACCACCTCATACTTATCTGGATTGAACTCCATCTGCCACTTCTCAGCCCAGTTTTGCATCTTACCGATGTCCCGCTGTAATCTCTGACAGCCCTCCACACTATCCACAATACCCCCTATCTTTGTGTCATCAGCAAATTTACTAACCCATCCCTCCACTTCCTTATCCAGGACATTTATGAAAATCACAAAGAGTAGGGGTCCCAGAACATATCCCTGAGGCACACCACTGGTCACCAACCTCCATGCAGAATATGACCTGCCTATAACCACTCTTTGCCTTCTGTGAGCAAACCAATTCTGGATCCACAAAGCAAGGTCCCCTTACTTTCTTCCTTATTTTCTCAATAAGCCTTGCATGGGGTACCTTATCAAATACCTTGCTGAAATCCATATACACTACACCTACAGCTCTACCTGCATCAATGTGTTTAGTCACATCCTCAAAAAATTCAATCAGGCTCATAAGGCACGACCTGCCCTTGACAAAGCCATGCTGACTATTCCGAATCATATTATGCCTTTCCAAATGTTCATAAATCCTGCCCCTCAGGATCTTTTCCATCAACTTACCAACCGCTGAAGTAAAACTCACTGGGTTTATAATTTCCTGGGCTATCTCTACTCCCTTTCTTGAATAAGGGAACAACATCTACAGCCCTCTAATCCTCCGGAACCTCTCCCATCCCCATTGATGATGTAAGGATAATTTCCAAGGGCTCAGCAATCTCTTCCCTTGCCTCCCACAGTAGCCTGGGCGAGATCTCATCTGGTCCCGGAGTCTGATCCAACTTGATTTCCAAAAGCTCCAGCACATCCTCTTTCTTAATGTCTATATGCTCAAGCTTTTCAATCTACTGTAAGTCATCTCTACAATCGCCAAGATCCTTTTCCGTAGTGAATACTGAAGCAAAGTATTCATTAAGTATCTCTGTTATCTCCCCCAGTTCCATACACACTTTTCCACTGTCACACTTGATTGTTCCTATTCTCTCACATCTTATCCTCTTGCTCTTCACATACTTGTTGAATGCCTTGGGGTTTTCCTTAATCCTGCTCGCCAAGGCCTTCTCATAGCCCCTTCCGGCTCTCCTAATTTCATTCTTAAACTCCTTCCTGCCAGCCTTATAATCTTCTAGATCTCTATCATTACCTAGTTTTTTGAAACTTTCATAAGCTTTCCTTTTCTTGTTGACTAGATTTTCAACAGCCTTTGTACACCATGGTTGCTGTACCCTACCATCCCTTCCCTGTCTCATTGGAATGTATCTATGCAGAACATTTGCCACATTTCTGCCGTACGTTTCCTTGAAAACATCTGTTCCCAATTTATGCTTCTAAGTTCCTGTCTGATAACCTCATATTTCCCCTTACTCCAATTAAACACTTTCTTAATTTATCTGTTCCTATCTCTTTCCAATGCTATGGTAAAGGAGATAGAATTGTGATCACTATCTCCAAAATGCTCTCCCGCTGAGAGACCTGACACCTGATCAGGTGAATCCTGCTCTAACTGTGTACTCTTTTACTTCTTCTGGTAGTCACCCATTTATCTACAGTCTGCACCCGAGGTGTGGCCACCTCACGTAAACTTCCATCAATGCTTTCAGATTCCTGGATGACCCTGAGTACATCCAGCACCAGCTCCAATTCCTTCATTTGGTCTGTCAGGAGCTGCATCTGGGTACATTTCTAATAGATGTAGTCAGCTGGGAGACCGTAAGGCTTCCTGATTTCCCACATCATGCAGAAGGAAGCATTCCACTACTCTGACTGCCATCTTATCTAGAGAAATGTACAGAAAGGGCCAGCCCAAAGTGTTGACTATTTATTCATTTCTATGTGTGCTGCCTGACCTGCTGGGTTCCTCCAGTAGTTTCTGTCTGTTGTTCTGGATTTCCAGCATCTGCAGAATCTCTTGTGTTTATGCCACCTTATCTACACTGTCAAAGGTCACAAATTAGCAGGAATATAAAAACCTTACATGATTGTTACCTGCTCCTTAACTGTGCCTTCTTGCTGAAGCCTCTCAAACCAAAGCATCAGCTCTGAACTCCTACCCTGGTGCCCTCTAATAATGGCTCCTCCAAAATGCCACTCCACTTGACCTTACCTTCTTTCTATAGGCAAAGTCTGTGGCAACTAAGCCAATCGGAAAAACATTTTAAAAGCTGCTGACTTCTCCTTTTTGTATCTCTGACAGCTGCAACTGGAGAATGTAAAGCAGTGGCGGATATGGGTGGAGAAGTGGCAGACAGAGTTTAATCTGAGCAGGTGTGGAGGGGTCACTCTGACCAAAGTGAGCAACACACACAAAATGCTGGGGGAGCTCAGCAGTCCAGGCGGCATCTACAGCCGACGTTTTGGGCCAAAACTCCTTGGCAGACTACTTTGAGAGGGCTACTGCAAGAGGAAAGTATAACATCAATGGCATGACTCTTTAAAACATTGATGTATAGAGGGAAATTGGGGTCTAATTCTATAGCTCATCTAGGTGTCCATGCAGATAGATGGGATGGTAAAGAAGGCCTTCGTTGTTCAGATATTGGAGTATTAGGTTCAGAAAGTCATGTTGCAGCTATATGAAACTTAGTTTGGGCTGCACTTGGATTAGGAAAAATTTCAGTAGAGGTTTACCGGGATGCTGTCTGGAGTAAGGAGTATAAGCTATAAGGAAAGGATGGACAAACTTATGTTGTGAGAAGAACTGATGTAAGTTTCTAAAATTATGAGGGACAAAGATAAGGTAGACAATCAGAATCCTTTTCCCTGGGTAGAAATGTCAAATACTAGAGTAAATGCATTTAAAGTGAGGGGGAGGAGATGAACAGGTAATCTTTTACACAGTGCCTGGAACGGACTGCAGTGCCAGGAGCAGAGGTGGAAGCAGACACGAAAGCAAAGTTTAAGAGGCTGTTAGACGGTCACATGAATATGCAGGGATAGAGGGATATGGATCATGTACAGGTAGAAGAGATCTAGTTTACTTTTATATTAAAGGAAGTTCTGCATGTTTAACCCCTGCTCTGGTCTCTCCACACCAATCTTACTTATTCCTCATTTCTTTATAAAAGGCCTTTAACATTCCTTAACAATCTATTCCCCACACTGGCCCCACAGTGAAAACTCCTTTTCATTTATCCTGTATCCAGCTCCCCCCCACTTGGACATATCACAAATATTTTTGTCCACTTAATTTTTAAACCAGTCAGGATTAAATCAGTGGAGGATTGATTTTCAAATCTTCCTGAATTGGAAGCCCATGTTATTTAACTTTACCAATACCAACACAAAACAAAAATCAAAAACAAAACAAGATGGTGGGTACAAACAGATGCTCGAACTGGAGAAACACACAAAGTGAAGGAATAACTCAGGATATACCCATGGAGGGAAAAGGACAGACAACATTTCAGGAAAATGTTTGATGTTCGCTTGGATGCTCATGTGTCATTGTGAAAGTTTTCAAAGATAATTACTTGCTCCACTGGAAGCAACACATTCCTTTTTTGATGGGATTTACCTCAAAGGGAAATTGCGATGGATTAACACAAGAAAATCTATAGATGAGGAAAATCAATGTATGTTGACTGTGATGGATTGTTGAGTTCCGCAGTCTACTGTCTCCATAGAATGTATAGATAGACTAAAATAAATCCATCTGAAAACTACTTATCCTCAGAAGTTCATATGGAGCCTGGTTAGTAAGATGGTTGTGTATTCAGATGCAGTAGCCTCTCCAGGGCCAACCAAAGGTGCTTCTGTCTTTTTTTATGCTCACAAGACAATGCTAGACTTTAAGAACTTCAGGTTCTGTAGATCTACCACATCAGTGAGCTGCTGGTTTGTGGACAGCTGGAGAAGCTGGACGCGGTGCAGAACATGCTACTGCCTGCTACAGAAAGCATTGGAGTTTGTGCACAAAAGCAGTGTGCTTCTAACAGTCAGTGATTGTCTTGGACATTTTTCTTGTGATCACAAGACCCTGTTGGACATTGGTAATGTAAAATACTACAAATCTGTTTCCCCTGTTTACTGGGGAGACAGGTGGCGGGGGATCTGCGTGGCCTCAGTTGCAGAAAGACTAAGTTTCAAGCCACAGGCTTGCTTGTTGAAGCAGCTCAGAAAGAGAGATGCCAGAGGCAGTGTAGTATGGCGTCCATGCCGGCCCCTTCCATCAGGGCAGCCCTCCAGGGCTTGCTCGGTGGAAGACAGGCTGGATTGAGTGTGTGTGTACGTTCATCCGCCGGCTGCTGAGAACTGCTCGTTCTCGCTAGCACCATCAATTTACAGAACATATCACTCAGGGGCTATATATATTTTTTTTTCTGTGACTGTATGTGCACTGCTATCTTATATGTGTTACTAAATGTGCCTTGTGCTGCTGGTACTGTGTTTTGTACATTGGCTCTGGAGAAACACTGTTTCGTGTGGCTGTATTCATGTATGGTTGAATGACAATTCAACTTGAACTTGAAATGGAACATAACCACACTAATACAGAGGTAGATGTGCACAAGAATAGAGGGATACCCATGAGTGAGTGTACACACAAACAGATACACACCTTGGGTACACACTGATAGGCACAACTTTGAATGCAGTAGAAGCTATGTGCAGGTACACCCAGACAGATGGACACAGGCGGGTTCACACAGACAGATTCATACTTTGGGCACCCAGTCAGGTACACAAAGGAAGGTACACACATACAGGTACACACACTCTGCCTGTACCACCAGGTGTACTTTTTTACAAGAGCTGCCTCTAACTCTGAGAGAAGGTTTTGTCCTCTTCCATCTGGTGGCTGTAGCATTAATAACTTGATGAGTTTATGATATTGTGTGATGCTGGCTGGATTACTATTGCCGTGTGTTGTCCTAAATTGGTTCTGCTGACAAGCAGAGGCCATGCTAATCCCGGGCAGGGAGTTTATAAGCTGGCCTGAGCTCCGGGAGAGGAGACACTTTCCCAGTGCAGCAGGGTGACCCAGGAATCCGTCGGGAGGAAGGAAGGACGCCCCCCACCTTTGCCCAGCCCCAGACCCACAGCTGCCTGCAGCCATGAACGGTACGGAGGGGGAGAACTTCTATGTGCCCATGTCCAACAAGACGGGGGTGGTGCGGAGCCCGTTTGAGTACCCCCAGTACTACCTGGCCGAGCCCTGGAAGTTCTCAGTACTTGCTGCCTACATGTTCTTCCTCATCATCACAGGCTTCCCGATCAACTTCCTCACCCTTTATGTCACTGTGCAGCACAAGAAGCTGCGACAGCCCCTCAATTACATCCTCCTCAACCTGGCCGTGGCCGACCTCTTCATGGTCCTTGGTGGCTTCACCACTACTGTCATCACCTCCATGAATGGCTATTTCGTCTTCGGACCCGCTGGCTGCAACTTTGAGGGATTCTTCGCCACGCTTGGTGGTAAGTGGCCTAACTCCCGAGGACTAGGGTCTCAGATAGAGAGCTCCCCTCTCCGTCCACCCCAACATCCGACTCAGCCCAGCACGTGCCCCTTCTCCCCTTCCCCACCCCCTGGATCAGCACTGTTCACCCTATTTGTGGTCCCTGTGGATGGTGGTTGCTTCACCCAATACCCCAGGGTGAGGTATGTAAGCTGGTTGGGGTTTGTGGGGAGAGCTGGGACATGGGAGCAGCTATTGCAACTCAGGCCATCACATGGGAAGACGTGGTCCTGGAGTGAGAACAGATCCCAGCAACTTTCCTGCACGAAGAAACTTTAGGCAAGTGGAGCTAAACAGTGTCAACGCCAAGGGCAACGCGCAGAAGTAGCCTCCCACCTGGGAGAAAATCATGTAACAGGGACTGGCCAGTGGCAATTATTGACTAAGGATGGTATCAAGGAAGGAGTGCAAGGGAGACCAGAGGATAATACTGAAGACTTCTGAGGTTCCACCAATGTCCTGTCAGGGTACTGAACCTGTCCTTGACACTGTAGGCAGGGCTTCTGTTGCTAAATTTAAGGGCAGCATTGGCCCTGGTGTAGCTGAGAGTGGTCCTGTGATGGAGACACTTGGGCCACCTGGCCAATGAGTGAGGAACAGTGTCTCAGGATGGGGTAACTACATCCACCTTCAGGGAGGGAAGGACAACAGTGGTAAACACACTGTCCGGAGTGCTGAAGAGAGGAACTAGTGCATGGAGATCGGGGGACAACTACAGGAAGACTGAACTGACATTACTCCAGGTTAATGTAAATGAGATAAAGTGGGTATGATGTGCTTTATTTAATTAGTTGTGCATCAAAGAGATGTAGATGGTTTTAAGGAGTTTGTGATGGACAGATTGACCAGTGTTTGCTTAGAGGAGAAACTTCAGTGGAGAACTGTGCCCACAGTCAGCCGCTTTACTTAGGACTTGGTGTGAGAGTCTCATTCAGAAAGGTGAAATTAGAGGACTCTTCCCATGGGGCAGAATTTTAAACAGTCAGCAAGTTTGCCGTTGATGATCTTATTGTAATATTTAAAACTGATTTCCAGAGACTAACTGATTAAAGAGTGCGTGGAGTGAAGCGTATTTGGATTACAGATTAGTTTAGAGGAAGGTCGTGTCATTGGCAAAGCCAGAAGGACTGGGAGGAAAGCAGTGGGAGAAATGGAAATAAGATTGAACAGGGTTCAGTTGTTTATCAAAAATTAAATAAATACAAAAGGAATTACATTATTAAAGAAAATGATTAATTTGCTGATTGATTCAAAATCAAAGCAAACTACCCATTAAATCTGACTTAAATTCCAACCCATTCTCAGTGTCCACAAGTTACTGTCCATCAATCAACTAAATTTTGGATATTTGATGTCAGGGTTGGACTATGTTTCCTCTGCCATTTCCATGTAACCAGCACCCCCTCACGCTGTCTGAGAGTGAGGATCTGTAGATTTTCGCAGGGGGGTCTGAGCAGCTGTCCTGGTGCACCGTGGTGGGAGATTTCATGAAGCTGTGTAAAGTAACACAATGTGTTCAGTCTGCCAGTCCCATTCCCCTCTCGCACTTCCCTAAATGCTTGCAATGTTCCCTCTGATTAACAACCTTTCATTATTTTTGCACTACTCAAAGGGCGATTGAACTGTTAACAAACTTTAGGATGTGAGAGAAAATCCTCATGGTTACAGGTAGAGTATGCAAACTCCAAACAGATAGGATCCTGAAATTTGGATCATACTTGGGCCTCTAGAGCTGTAAGCAAATCTGTTTTTCTTCTCTCTGGCATGGTGAAAACAGAGCAGTTGTTGTTCTAGTGATCTGTGATGCCTCTCAGGACCAACATACAAGGAAGAATATGGAAAAGGTCTTAGTCAAGGAACCCACACCCTTTCCCATTCACACATACCCCACGTTTCCCAGTATCCTCACAATTATCCCTCATTCTACATACATTCTTCACCATTCTCCTACCCAACTTCTTCACACCCACTGACTCTCCCTTTCCCCAACCCATCAGTCTCCCACATGATCCCTGCACCTTCCCCCATCCTCCCTTCACCTTTCCCAACGCAACTTCCCACCTCTTTTTCTTCTGGTGTGTGGGGGGATGCAGGACCCTGGATAACCAAGGCACCAACGTGGTCATCCACAGACAGCTCACTGTAAAACATCAACCAAATAAGAAGTCAGAGAAGATTCTTAGCAAATATTTAAATAAAATAGCAATTCAATTAAATGAAGCTAAGTTAAGAAGCTGGGTTCTCTGCTGACGGTGCCTAGTGAGAGCTCCTGTCCAACTGAGGACAGGAAGATGTGAGTCTCAGACAGGGATGTGGGCCCTGGACAGGTGTGAGTCCCAGAAAAGATTGTAGGTGCTGGACACGGGTGTGGATCCTGGACAGGTTGTGGGTCTCGGGCAGGTGTAGGTCCTGGACAGGTGTGAGTCCCAAAGAAGTGTGGGTCATGGAGAGGGGTGTTGGTCTCAGAGAGGGGTGTCAGTCCTGGACAGCTGTGGGTCTCAGCCAGGTACAGATAGATGGATACGTTATTGATCCCAAAGGAAATTACAGTGTCACAGTAGTATTACAAGTGCACAGATATACAAATATTAGAAGAGAATTAAGAAAGAATAAAAAAAAGTTACCTTAAAAATAAGGTGTACAAGATTTACAGATCAAAGATCGGTCCCAGACAGGTGTGGGTCCTGGACAGGTGTGGTTCCCAGGCAAGTTTGGCTTCTGGTGTTTGGTGCCAGTTTACCCCATTTAACTGTTATTTAGCTCAGAGGGAATCCCGCTAACTGGAAACCAGCTCAACTCAGCCCATACAGCACTGAGAGAATAGCTGGTAATGAATCAGCCGGTTAAAATGTATGCGAGGAGACTTATGCTCCATCCAAAGTAAAATGGGACAATAATTCAGAGGATACCGAATCGAGACCCCCAACCATCTAGGGATTTTAAGAGCCTCTGGAGCCTGCACTGCCTTTCTGTATATAAGTCTATCAGCAAGTTCCTCGATTCCCTTCCTATCAGATAATTTAATTGGTCAGCACAACACTATGGGCCGAAGGGCCTGTTCCTGTGCTATAATATTGTATGTCCTGTGTACAACCTGTACAGCTCCCATTAAATACTTTCACAACTACTTTCTGCTAGATGCACTAATACTGAAACAAAAAGACGGAAAGACTGATGAAAAGATTCGGAAAGAAAACAGAATCAGTCAGAACAGCAAAATTATTCAAGTATGTAAGGAGAAACTGAAGTATTCGGGCAATGTGTGGTGAGTGGGGTGGACAGATCCTCAGTGCTGTGTCACAAGGCTTTACAAAGAGCTAAGGAAGGATGGGCTTATTTCTAGGTGTGTTAAACATGTCAGACCAGGGGAAGAAGCCTGCTGAAGCTTTGGGGATAATTCAGGTTCAGGATTACCAAAAGGCAGTGCAAAAAAGATTTCCCACAACTTTTTTTATACATGTTGGGAAGATTGGTTTCCTCAGGTGAGAGAAAGGTAATCACAATGAAGTATAAAATTATAAACAGATTTGATTAGATGGAGTGAGGACTGTACTTTAGGATATAAATGACCATTTGTCCAGAGATAAAGGTGTGTACAGATGAGTGGAGAGGTGAAGGTCCATTAAAGAGGAATGGAACAGCTGTTTAACCCCTGCACAGCAGAGAGTCTGAAATATTCTTGTCAAAGCTGGCAGCCTTGAAAGTTCAGAAGCCTGAATCTGGAACCATGTTGGATTCACATGTAGCTCCTAACATTCCAAGCGCTCCCTCTGTGACCACAACTGGTATCAGTAGTTTTGCAGCACAAGATCATCAAGCGCAAAAGCATCAGATAAAGTATTTCAACTGTTTCAATCATTTTGGTTGGCTATAATGTTTACAATTATAAACGGGTGTTTTCAAATGCTTTGAGTTAATTTATTAAAGATTTCAAAGTATTCACTTTTTAATTTGTTAATCCATTTTAATGAATGTCAAAGATGTTTAAAACTATAAGATTGTCACCAGCTTTCAAAGGCAGTGGTGCTGAGGAAAGTTTTGCCCCCATTAGGGCTGATTTGGGGCTGGGCCTCCTTACCATTGCTAGAATTCAACCATGGGAACAGCTTGCAAACCCAGATGCAGTGAGGTTGGCCATGTGTGGTGTTACCAAAGTAGTGATATCAGTCTCGGTCTTGGCCAGCAAGAGAAAGTTGGACAGTGTGTGTATCAGACAACCAGTGACAGTGGAAGAGAAGGTGTTACTTGGACAGTGTTGAATTGACTTAATTGAATTGAATTGACTTTACTTCTTACATCCTTCACATACATGAGGGGTAAAAATCTTTATGTTATGTCTCTGTCTAAATGTGCAATGTGCAATCATAGTAATTTATAATAATCAAACAGTCAATATAACATAGAAATGCACTCAAATTAATGATGGCCTGGTGGAAGAAGCTGTCCCAGAGCCTGTTGGTCCTGGCTTTTATGCTGTGGTACCGTTTCCTGGATGGTAGCAGCTAGAACAGTTTGTGGTTGGGGTGACTCGGGTCTCCAATGATCCTTCGGGCCCTTTTTACACACCTGTCTTTGTAAATGTCCTGAATCATGGGAGGTTCTCAACTGTAGATACGTTGGGCTGTCCGCACCACTCTCTGCAGAGTCCTGCGATTAAGGGAGGTACAGTTCCTACACTAGGACAGTGATGCAGCCAGTCAGGATGCTCTCAATTGTGCCCCTGTAGAATGTTCTCGGGATTTGGGGGCCCATCCCAAACTTCCTCAATCAACTGAGGTGAAAGAGACACTATTGTGCCTTTTTCACCACACAGCTGGTGCGTACAGACCACATGAGGTCTTCGGTGATGTGGATGCCGAGGAACTTAAAGCTGTTTACCCTCTCAACCCCAGATCTATTGATGTCAATAAGGTTTAACCCGCCTCCATTCCTCCAGTAATCCACAACCAGCTCCTTTGTTTTTGCGAAATTGAGGGAGAAGTTGCTTTTTTGACACCACTGTGTCAGAGAGATGAGTTCTTCCCTATAGGCCACCTCGTTATTGTTTGAGATTAGGCCAATCAATGTAGTGTCATTGGCAAATTTAATGAGCAGATTAGAGCTGTAGGTGGCGACTCAGTCGTGGGTATACAGGGAGTAAAGGAGGGGACTCAGTTCATAGCCCTGAGGGGCTCCTGTGTTAAGAACCAGAGAGTTGGAGGTGAGGGAGCCCACTCTACCAGCGATCTGACAGGAAGTCCAGGATCCAGCTGCACAAGGTTTATCAGACAACCAATCTTGATTTAAGTAGAGCATTGTGTATCAAAAAACCAGTATTGATCGAGGATACACGGGGTCACTCAGAACAGTGCACAGTGCGTGGTAAAAAAACCCTGCAGTGTAAAACCTGCCTGATTCCCTGTGTAAACCCAACCCAATGTAAACCCTGTGTGAAACCCGACCAGGTTTAAACCCTGTGCAGTGTAGATACTGACCGTTGTAAACTGTTGGTTATTTTATATTTTAGTCATGTTGTAAATATATCGTTTAATTAAACATTTTTTGGTTAAATACTTCATTAGGGTTGAATATCCATGAGACGGTAAGATACTTGAGCAGAATTTGGCAGTTCGGCCCATTGAGTCTGCTCCAACATTTCATCATGGTTGATCCATTTCCCTCTCAACCCCATTCTTCTGACTTCTCCCTGTAACCTTTCATGCCATGACTCATCAAGAATCTATCAACCTCTGCCTTAAATACACTCAATGACTGCCACCTGTGGAAACAAATTCCACATATAAACCACCCACTGGCTAAAGAAATTCCTCCTCATCTCCCTTTTAAATGGACATCCCTCTATTCTGAGGCCGTGCCCTCTGGTCCTAGACTCCCCCACTAAAGAAAACATCCTGTCCACATCCACTCTATCTAGGCATTTCAACATTCGATAGGTTTCAATTAGATCTCCGCTCATTCTTCTAAATTTCAGCAAGTACAGGCCCAGATCCATCAAATGCTCCTCATATAATCCTTAAATGGCTTTCAATCCTGGAATCATTTCCATGAACATCCTCTGAACCTTCTCCAACGCCATTACATCCTTTCTTAGATAAGGGGCCCAAAGCTGCTCACAATACTCCACGTGAGGCCTCACCAGTGCCATCTAAAGCCTTAGCATTACATCCTTGTTTTTATATTCTAGTCTTCTCGAAATAAATACTAATATTGCATTTTCATTCCTTGTCACCAACTCAACCTGCAAGTTAACCTTTTGGGAATCCTGCACCCTTTGCTCCTGAGATTTTTGAATTTTCTCACGGTTTAGGAAACAGTCTATGCTTTCATTCCTTCAACCAAAGCTTCAACACTCTCACCTGTCATCTGTCACTTCTCTGCCCATTCTCCTAATCTGCTAAATCATACATCATCACACCACCACATCATATGTGAGCACCTCGCTTAAAGTAAAACTGAAACTAAGACTTGCATCCCCAGCTCCTTGCTTTTGCTTTCAATTAGTTTCATGTTTTGGAGTTCCAAATCATAATAGTGGTGACAAGGTATTTTTAAATGATTCCAAGATGACTACCTACCTGTTGAAGGGCAGTGAGAGCTTTGAATTTAAAAAAAGCACGGTGAGATGTTAGAGTTTTAAAAAAAGCAGAGCAGAACTTGTCTCTTTGGAATGGAGAGAGAGAAGACAGTCAGGTTAAAAAAGTCAGAAAATGGACACATTCATAGGTTCACAAACAGTGACTACCATGTGATAATCATAAATTTTTAAGAAAGGAAGAGCAGAAATGGCTGGCTACATATGGTTCATATTCTGCATGGAGTCTGGCAACCAGTGGTGTGCCTCAGGGATCTGTTCTGGGACCCCTCCTCTTTGTGATTTTTATAAATGACCTGGATGAAGAAGTAGAAGGGTGGGTCAGTAAGTTTGCTGATGACACAAAGGTTGGGGGTGTTGTGGATAGTTTGGAGAGTTGTCAGAGCGTACAGCGCGACATTGATAGGATGCACAATTGTGCTGAGAAGTGGCAGATGGACTTCAACTCAGATAAGTGTGAAGTGGTTCATTTCGGTAGGTCCAATTTAAAGCCAGAATATAATATAAATGGTACGATGCTTGGCAGTGTGGAGGATCAGCGAGATCTTGGGGTCCATATCCATAGGACACTCAAAGCTGCTGCGCAGGTTGACAGTGTTGTTAAAAAGACAAATGGTGTGTTGGCAGTCATCAACCGTGGGATTGAGTTCAAGAGCCGAGAGGTAATTTTACTGCTAAAGAAGACTTTGGCCAGACCCCACTTGGAGTACTGTGTTCAGTTCTGGTCACCTCACTACAAGAAGGATGTGGATACTATAGAGTGCAGAGAAGAGGATTGGAGCACGTACCTTATGAGAATAGGTTAAGTGTACTTGACATTTTCTCCTTGAAGTGACAGAGGATGAGAGGTGACCTGATAGAGGTGTATAAGATGATGAGAGGCATTGGCTGATTGATAGGCTTTTTACCAGGGCTAAAATGGCTAACATGAGGGGGTCATAGTTTTAAGGTGCTTGGAACTAGGTACTGAGGGGATGTCAGGGGAATGATTTTCACACAGAGACTGGTGGGTGTGTAGAATACACTGCCGGTGACAGTGGTAGAAGCAGTTACAATAGGGTCTTTTAAGAACCTCTTACATAGGTACATGGAGCTTAGAAGCATGGAGGGCTATGTGCTAGGCAGACTCTAGAGTATGGTTGGCACAACATTGTGGGCCAAAAGGCCTGTTAAATGCTGTAGATTTCTATGTTCTATGTTCTACGTCGGAATTGGAATGATACACGTGTTCAATTGCACAAGAGATAACTGGAATATGCATACTGAATGAATTGAGCAGTATTTTGAACCAAACGAAATAGCTAATGAGAAGTGAGTGCCAGTTTCGCTGAGTACATGTGGTTTAAAAGCATACAGTTTGTTTAGAAGTTCAACTGCTCCAACACACCAACTGAAATGAGTTTTTACTGATAGCGTGAAATAATGCAGGAATATTTGGACCAAAACCGTTGCTGATTTAGGTTTCATAAGTGGAATCAAAAGGAAGAGGAGTCCATTTCTAAATAGTTCAGTGATGGGCTTAATGATACACTGATAGATCACTTAACTTGTGGAATCTTACAAGAAAGCATTCAAAAATGGCTCCTAACAGAAGGACAACTTACATTTAAAAGAGTAGTTGAAAAACCTGCATCAATGGAAACAGCAGGAAGAGATGTAATTGAACTGCAGTCAGGAATGAAAGTGAGCATGAACAAAACAGAAATGCTGTTGATGAGAAAACTAGTAATGTTGAGAGTGACACAGGTCTAGGTAGCCTTGAGATTTACAATGTGAAAACTAACAATAGACAAGCAATATGGCTTACACCAGAAGTGAATGGCAAATTAATTAAAACAAAATTGGACACTGGCTCAGCTGTTTCAGTCATTCCACAAAATGAGCTTGAATGGCATTTCAAAGATACTGAACTAAACCCTGCGGATATCCAACTAAGAACTTACACTGGAGAAAAAATAACTCTGGTAGGAATGACATTTGTAACTGTGACATACAATAGCCAACTAGCCACATTGGGCTGCTATGTGGTGAAAAAAAAGGAGGACCAGCATAAGGAGGTCATGAGTGGCTGAGACAACTAGAACTTGACTGGAAATCCATCGACTAGGTACATGCCACATCCCCTGCAATAGGGTCAACTGAAAGAGAATTAAGAAAGGTGGTGGATGATGCCCACAATGGTGTTCAGGGATGGCACTGGAAAACTCAAACATATCAAAGATAAAATAGTGTAAGATGAAACTGTTATGCCCAAGTTTTACAAAGCCTATCTGGTTCCTTATACCATCTGAAATAATGTATCCAAAGAGCTACATCACATGGAGACTGAACAAGTTCTTTCCAAGGGTAAATGGAGCCCATGGGCAACACCAGTGGTCTTAGTAGCCAAGAAGAATGTGCCTGCCAGGATCTGTGGTGAATTTCAGGTCACCATAAACCCAGTACTGAATGTAGATCAAAACCCTCTCCCAGGATAGTGGATATCTTCTCAAACCTTTCTGGAAGGAAACACTACAGCAAGGTGGAATTAGCTGCGGCCTACCTACAGATGGAGATGGAAGAAAGGAAAAGAAAATACATGAAAAATTTCCAAAAGAGGACACTCCTCTTGACACATTCTCCATAATGCAAATTAAAGGTCTCCCTATAATAGCAGCCATAATCCAAAGGGAAACCAGGAAAAAAAACTCAGGTCTACATGTTGACTCAAAATGGCTGGGATGTCCAGCAGAAATCACATTTTTAAATTTATTCATTTATGGGATGTGGGTGTCGCCAGCTAAGCCATCATTCATTGCCCATCCTAAGTTGCCCATGAGAAGATGGTGATGAGCTGCCTTCTTGAACTGCTGCAGTCCCTGAGTTGTACACCCACAGTGCTGTTAGGGAGGGAACTCCATGATCTCCCCCACTTATACCAGCGCCAGGTGAATTTGCGCTTGATGAAAGTTGCTTTATGTGGGAATTAAGAGCTCTTGTACCATGCAAGCTAAGAGCTAAAGTGTTGGAGGAGCTACATGCTAGTCATCTAGGTATGGTCAAAATGAAAGTGTTGGCTCGAAGCTTTCGCTGGCCTGGGATCAATCAGCAGATCGAGTAGCTTGCTATACACTGTTTGGGATGCCAACATGTCCAGAAGATGCCAACAGCAGCACCTCGTAATCCCTGGGAATGGCCTGGCAGAGGATCTTGCCAGACCACTCATGGGCACAAATTTCCTGGTAGTAGTAGATGCAGCTACAAAGTGGCCAGAAGTGTTCCCTATAGCCTCCACTATAGCCTTGTTGATGTGTTGAGAAGCCTCTTCTCAAGGATTGGTGTTCCAGAACACTTAATCAGTGACAATACAGCACAGATTGTGGCAGATGAGTTTCAATCACTCCTGAAAACGAGGAATAAGACATATTACATCTGCACCGTAAGACATATTTCATCAGCGCCATCTTGAAACTTCCGGCTTAAGGTGGTGCTGGTGAAGCTCAATGACTACTTGCCAGTGACAAACAAAACAAACAAACAACTAACACAGACGAGAGAAAATCTGCAGATGCTCGAAATCCAAGCAACACACACAAAATGCTGAGTTGGAAAAGAGTGCAGTCGACAAGACTGGAGAAAAAAAAAGATAAGGAGTAGGGTTAAAAGGTGGGGGGAGGGGAGGGAGAAACACAAGGAGACAGGTGAAACCGAGAGAGGAATGAGCCATTGCTAGAGCAGACTTGGAGGCGATTGGATGTGGCAGAACTGAGACGAGGCAGAGTCAAGGCAGAGCCTGGGTAAGAGAATGAGAAAAGACCTGAGGTCTGATCGAATTAAGTGATGGGCCAAATTGGAAAAGTCAGGTATGGGCCAAATCAGGCAGCGAGGCCAAGAGCATATTGAAGCAGCAGAGCATAGGTCTAAGAGCAAGGAATGGTCCAAGGTTTGGACAATTTCATCGCTGTGCCTTATTGAAAAGGTCAGCGTGTCAGGACCAGAGGCAAGTAACAAGCTGATTCAGCTTGCTGTTCCGTGAGTTTTACTCATCTCTGCGCTAAACAGAGGCTGTCACCTGCAACAGACGGGTTCCTGAATCAGCTACAGTCAATGTTCCCTCTAATTTGTAATGACCAGTTATGCAAAAATCTTGTACTGTGCAGTTTTTGCCCAGTGACAACAATATGTGCGCACTGAGTAATTTCTTCAATAAAGACAGTGTAAATAAGCTAGTTCTAAAATCCACAGACAAATCATTGCAAACTCCATATTGTCAACACCGTTTGATCAGAAACCAGAAAAGGAAATATGATTACGTACAATCATAAAATCTACTTAACATGCCAATGAGGTAGAGGGCCACAATCTTTTGTGCACAGTTTAAATTCGTTTGTGCGCACACGCCCGAGGGGAACGTTAGCTGCTATGATGCCTGGCTTTGTGTCGTTGAACACCATTCTTGTTCACTGACTTTTCTTATAGTGGACACGTGAACATAGACTTTAGAAAGTTCTAGAGATTTCTGCAGGTCTTTTGCTGTCACCCTTGGGTTCTTTTTCACCCTCAGCACTGCACGTTGTGCTCTTGCTGTGATCTTTGCAGGATGCCCACTCCTAGGGAGAGTAGTAACAGTACTGAGTTTCCTCCATTTGTAGACAATTTCTCTTACTGTGGACTGATGAACACATTTGTATCCTTTCCAGCTTCATGCATCTCTACAATTCTTCTTCTAAGGTCCTCTGAAAGTTGTTTTGATCATGGCGCGGTGCACATAAACAGATTTTTCTTGCGAAGAGCAGGCTCTGTCAGTAACCTGACTGTGTGTCTTTTTTATAGGGCAGGGCACCTCTGCAACCCACAGCTCCAATCTCATCTGATTGATTGGAACACCTGACTCCAGATAGCTTTTGTAAAATACATTACCCAAAGGTTCACATGCTTTTTCCAACAAATACATGCAATATTGGATAATTTTTCCCAATACATAAATAATGTTTTTGTGTTCCCTTTATCTAGTTTAGGACTTAGGTGAAGATTGGTTCACATTTTAGGTCATACATATGCAGAAAAAGAGAAAATTCCACAGGGTTCACAAACTTTCTAGCACCACTGGAGTGAGATGAACAAAAGTGGGTACTTGGAAAAATTCAGGACAGAATAGTACCACTCTCCTAAACAGTGGAGTTTGTGTTGATCTCATCTGCAGATGACACATCCATCAGTTGAGAAGAGCATAATCAATTGTTAGAGAAGTTAAGAGGCCAGAGCAATCAGAACAACTTCCTGCAGTTCAAAATTCAAATCCTACCACCACCATGAAAGAGGCCCCAGAACCTGAGATTGTTTCGCAAGCCCCAGAACCAAGAAATCCTCCACAGTGATGACATCTTTAGGCCTGAATGGGAAAATTGAAGATTTAAAATGCTGTGGATATCTATGTAGATCTATGTAATGGTTACATTATACAGAACACAGTGAATATACTGTGAGAGTGAGAGAGAGATAGAGAGAGCTGGAGATGCATTCTATTTTCAGTTAGAGTTTATAGCTAAGCAAGAAGGAGTGCTGTATATTCAGTGTTTCATTAATAATTGAGTAATATAAAAAATACATTTTTGATTAACAATTCTTTGCTTGCTTAAATAATTCATTACAGGCTGTATGTACGAGTACCCGAATAGTAAAAGGCAACACACCAGCATCCCAGTGTAAACCCTTTCCGGTGTAAACCCTTCACAGTGTAAACCCTTCCCGGTGTAAACCCTTCCCAGTGTAAACCCTTCCCGGTGTAAACCCTTCCCATTGTAAACGCTTCCCAGTGTAAACTCTGCCGGATGTAAACCCTTCCCAGTGTAAACCCTTCCTGGTGTAAACCCATCCCAGTGTAAACCCTTCCCAGTGCAAACCCGTCCCAGTGTAAACCCATTCCGGTGTAAACCCTTCCTGGTGTAAACCCTGCCTGGTGTAAACCCTTACCTGTGTAAACCCTTTCCGGTGTAAAACCTTCCCAGTGTAAACCCTTCCCGGTGTAAACCCTGCCTGGTGTAAACCCTTCCCAGAGTAAATCCTTCCCAGTGTAAACTCTGCCTGGTGTAAACCCTTCCCAGTGTAAACCTGTTCCGGTGTAAACCCGTCCCAGTGTAAACCCGTCCCAGTGTAAACCCATTCCGGTGTACATCCTTCCTGGTGTAAACCCTTCCTGGTTGAAAACCTGCCAAGTGTAAACCCTTTCCTGTGTAAACCCTTCCCGGTGTAAACCCTTCCTGGTGTAAACCCTGCCTGGTGTAAACCCTTCCCAGAGTAAACCCTTCCCAGTGTAAACCCTGCCTGGTGTAAAACCTTCCCAGTGTAAACCCTTCCCGGTAAACTCTGCCTGATGTAAACCCATAAGACCAAAAGACCATAAGACAAAGGAGCAGAAGTAGGCCATTCGGCACATCGAGTCTGCTCCGCCATTTTATCATGAGCTGATCCATTCTCCTATTTAGTCCCACTCCCCCGCCTTCTCACCATAACCTTTGATGCCCTGGCTACTCAGATACCTATCAATCTCTGCCTTAAATACACCCAATGACTTAGCCTCCACTGCTGCCCATGGCAACAAATTCCACAGATTCACCAGCCTCTGACTAAAAAAATTTCTTCGCATTTCTGTTCTGAATGTGCGTCCTTCAATCCTTAAGTCATCCCTCTCATACTAGACTCCCCCATCATAGGAAACAACTTTGCCACATCCACTCTGTTCATGCCTTTTAACATTCGAAATGTTTCTATGAGGTTGCCCCTCATTCTTCTGAACTCCAAGGAATACAGTCCAAGAGCGGACAAACATTCCTCATATGTTAACCCTCTCATTCCCGGAATAATTCTAGTGAATCTTCTCTGTACCCTCTCCAACATCAGCACATCCTTTCTTAAATAAGGAGACCAAAACTGCCCACAGTACTCCAAATGAGGTCTCACCAACGCCTTATAGAGCTTCAACATCACATCCCTGCTCCTATACTCTATTCCTCTAGAAATGAATGCCAACATTGCATTCGCCTTCTTCACTACTGACTCAACCTGGAGTTTAACTTTAAGGGTTTCCTGTACGAGGACTCCCAAGTCCCGTTGCATCTCAGAATTTTGAATTCTTTCCCCATTTAAATAATAGTCTGCCCATTTATTTTTTCTGCCAAAGTGCATAACCATACACTTTCCAACATTGTACTTCATTTGCCACTTCTCTGCCCATTCTTCCAATCTATCCAAGTCTCTCTGCAGACTCTCCATTTCCTCAGCAGTACCGACCCCTACACCTATCTTCGTATCATCAGCAAACTTAGCCACAAGGCCATCTATTCCATAATCCAAATCGTTGATGTACAGTGTAAAAAGAAGCGGCCCCAACACGGACCCCTGTGGAACACTACTGGTAACCGGCAGCCAACCAGAATAGGATCCCTTTATTCCCACTCTCTGTTTCCTGCCAATCAGCCAATGCTCTATCCATGTATGGGCTCTTATCTTGTTAATTAGCCTCATGTGTGGCACCTTGTCAAAGGCCTTCTGAAAATCCAAATATACAACATCCACTGCATCTCCCTTGTCTAGCCTACTGGTAATTCCCTCAAAAAATTGTGATAGGTTTGTCAGGCAGGATTTTCCTTTAAGGAATCCATGCTGAGTTCTGCCTATCTTGTCATATGCCTCCAGGTACTCTGTAACCTCATCCTTGACAATCGACTCCAACAACTTACCAACCACCGATGTCAAGCTAACAGGTCTATAATTTCCTCTTTGCTTCCTTGCCCCCTTCTTAAATAGCGGAGTGACATTTGCAATCTTCCAGTCTTCCAGAACCATGCCAGAATCTATCGACTTTTGAAAGATCATCGCTAATGCCTCTGCAATCTCCACAGCTACTTCCTTCAGAACACGAGGGTGCATTCCATCTGGTCCAGGAGATTTATCTACCTTTAGCCTATTCAGCTTCCTGAGTACTTCCTCTGTCGTAAGTGTGACTGCGCACACTTCTCTTCCCTGCCACCCTTGAGTGTCCAGTATACTGCTGATGTCTTCCTCAGTGAAGACATGCAAAATACTCGTTCAGTTCCTCTGCAATCTCCTTATCTCCCATTACAATTTCTCCAGCATCATTTTCTATTGGTCCTATATCTACTCTCACCTGCCTTTTACTCTTTATATACTTGAAAAAGCTTTTAGTATCCTCTTTGATATTATTTGCTAGCTTCCTTTCATAGTTAATCTTTTTTCTCTTAACGACCTTCTTGGTTTCCTTTTGTAAGGTTTTAAAAACTTGCCAATCCTCTGTCTACCCACTAATTTTTGCTTCCTTGTATGCCCTCTCCTTTGCCTTAACTTTGGCTTTGACTGCTCTTGTCAACCACGGTTGCATCCTTTTTCCACTCGAAAATTTCTTCTTTTTTGGAATATACCTGTCTTGCACATTCCTCATTTCTCACATAAACTCCAGCCACTGCTGCTCTGCTGTCCTTCCCGCCAGTGTCTCTTTCCAGTCAACTTTGGCCGGTTCCTCTCTCATGCCATTATAATTTCCTTTACTCCACTGAAATACCGACACATCAGATTTCGGCTTCTCTTTTTCAAATTTCACAGTGAACTCAATCATGTTATGATCACTGCCTCCTAAGGGTTCCTTCACCTCAATCACTCTAATCACCTCCAGTTCATTACACAATACCCAATCCAGTACAGCCGATCCCCTAGTGGGCTTAACAACAAGCTGTTCTAAAAAGCCATCTCGCAGAGATTCTACAAATTCTCTCTCTTGAGATCCAGTGCTGACCTGATTTTCCCAATCTACTCGCATGTTAAAATCCCCCACAATTATCATAATACTGCCCTTCAGACAAGCCTATTCTATTTCTAGTTGTAATTTGTAGTCCACATCCCTGCAGCTGTTTGGAGGCCTATAAATAACTGCCATCAGGGTCCTTTTACCCCTGCGATTTCTTAGCTCAACCCATAAAGATTCTGCACCTTCCGATCCTATATCACCTCTTTCTAATGATTTAATATCATTTCTTACCAATAAAGCCACACCTCCCCCTCTGCCTACCTTCCTATCCTTCTGATACACCGTGTATCCTTGGACGTTCAGCTCCCAGAGACATGCATCCTTTAGCCAGGTCTCAGTGATGGCCACAATATCATACCTGCCAATCTGTAGCTGTACAACAAGATCATCCACCTTATTCCTTATGCTGTGTGCATTTAAGTACAACACCTTAAGACCAGTATTTGATACATTTTGCTTTGATTTCACTGCAACTTCATTGCACTGCAACTCATCCCAATGGCTACAAATTTGCCCCATCACCTGCCTGTCTTTCCTGACATCTTTACTGCTCACTATCTTAGATTTATTTCTGTTTTCCCCTTCCTCCGCTTTATCATTCAGGTTCCCATCCCCCTGCCAAATTAGGTTAAACCCTCCCTAACAGCTCTATTAAACTTTCCCACCAGGATATTGGTCCCCTTCGGATTCAGGTGTAACCTGTCCTTTTTGAACAGGTCATACTTCCCCCAGAAGAGATCCCAATTATCCAAGAATCTGAAGCCCTGCCCCCTACGCCAGTCCCTCAGCCACGCATTCACCTGCCTGATCCGACTATTCTTGCCCTCGCTAGCACATGGCACAGGTAGCAATCCTGAGATTACTTCCCGGTGCAAACCCTTCCCAGTGTAAAATCTTTCCAGTGTAAACCCTTCCCAGTGTAAACCCTTCCTAGTGTAAACCCTGCCTGGTGTAAACCCTTCCCAGTATACATCCCTCCTGGTGTAAACCCTTACCTGTGTAAACCCTTCCCAGTGCAAACCCTCCCCGGTGTAAACGCTTCCCAGTGTAAACTCTGCCTGATGTAAACCCTTCCTGATGAAAAACCTTTCCAGTGTAAACCCTTCCCGGTGTAAATCCTTCCCGGTGTAAATCCTCCCAGTGTAAACCCATCCCGGTGTAAACCCTTCCCAGTGTAAACCCTTCCCAGTGAAAACCCTTCAGTGTAAGCCCTTCCCAGTGTAAACTGTTTCCAGTATAAACCGTTCCCAGTGTAAACCCTTACTAGTCTAAATCCTGCCTGGTGTAAACCCGTCACGGTGTACATCCTTCATGGTGTAAACCCTCCCTGGTGTAAACCCTTCCCTGTGTAAACCCTTTCCAGTGTAACCCCTTCCCAGTGTAAATCCTTCCTGCTGTAAAACCTTCCTAGTGTAAACGCTTCCCAGTGAAAACCCTTCCCTGTGTAAACCCTTTCGAGTGTAAACTCATCCCAGTGCAAACCCTTCCCAGTGTAAACTCTGCCTCATATAAACCCTTCCCGGTGTAAACACTTCCAGTGTAAAACCCTCCTGTTCTAAACACTTTGCAGTGTAAAACCTTTCTGGTGTGATCCCTTCCTGGTGTAAACCCTGCCTGGTGTAAACCCTTACCTGTGTAAAGACTTTACGGTGTAAACCCTTCCCAGTGTAAAATCTGCTTGCTGTAAACCCTTCCCAGTTTAAACCATTTGCAGTGTAAACACTTCCCAGTGTAAACTCTTCCCATCGTAAACGTTTACCGGTGTAAACCCTTCCCGGTGTAAACCTTTCCCAGTGTAAACTCTGCCTGATGTAAACCCTTCCCGGTGCAAAACCTTCCCAGTGTAAGCCCTTCCTGGTGTGAAACCTTCCTGGTGTAAACCCTGCCAGGTATAAACCCTTACCTGTGTAAACCCTCCCCGTTGTAAACCCTTCCCAGTGTAAACTTTGCCTGATGTAAACTCTTCCCTGTGTAAACCCTTCCCGGTGTAACCTCTGCCGGCTGTGAACCCTTCCTGGTGTAAACCCTTACCTGTGTAAAGACTTTCCAGTGCAAACCCTTCCCGGTGTAAACATTTCCCAGTGTAACCTCTGCCGGCTGTGAACCCTTCCTGGTGTAAACCCTCCCTGGTGTGAACCCTTACCTGTGTAAACCCTTTCCAGTGCAAACCCTTCCCAGTGTAAACCCTTTCCAGTGTAAACCCTTTCTGGTGTAAACCCATCCCGGTGTAAACCCTTCCAAGTGTAGACTCTGCCTGATGTAAACCCATCCTGGTGCAAACACTTTCCGGTGTAAACCCTTCCCAGTGTAAACCCTTTCCAGTGTAAACCCTTCCCTGTGTAAACCCTTTCGAGTGTAAACCCATCCCAGTGCAAACCCTTTCCGGTGTAAACCCTTCACAGTGTAAACCCTTCCTGGTGTAAACCCTTCCTGGTGTAAACGCTTCCAGTTGAAAATCCTTCCCGGTGTGAACTCTTCCCAGAGTAAACTCTTCCAGGTGTAAACCCTTCCCAGTGTAAACTCTTACCTGTGTAAACCCTCCCTGGTGTAAACCCTTCCCAGTGTAAACTCTGCATGATGTAAACTCTAACCCGTGTAAACCCTTCCCGGTGTAAACCCTTCCCAGTGTAAACCTTTCACAGTGTAAACCCTTCCCTGTGTAAACCCTTTCGAATGTAAACCCATCCCAGTGCAAACCCTTTCCGGTGTAAACCCTTCACAGTGTAAACCCTTTCGAGTGTAAACCCATCCCAGTGCAAACCCTTTCCGGTGTAAACCCTTCACAGTGTAAACCCTTCCTGGTGTAAACCTTTCCTGGTGTAAACGCTTCCCTTTGAAAATCCTTCCCGGTGTGAACTCTTCCCAGAGTAAACTCTTCCCCGTGTAAACCCTTCCCAGTGTAAACTCTACCTGCTGTGAACCCTTCCTGGTGTAAACCCTGCCTTGTGTAAACCCTTCCCAGTGTAAACCCTTTCCAGTGTAACCCCTTCCCAGTGTAAACTCTACATGGTGTGAACCCTTCCTGGTGAAAACCCTTCCTGGTGAAAACCCTGCCTGGTGTAAACCCTTACCTCTGAAAAGACTTTCCGGTGTAAACCCTTCCCAGTGTAAAATCTGCTTGATGTAAATGCTTCCCAGTGTAAACTCTGCCTGCTGTAAACCCTTCCTGGTGTAAAACCTTCCCAGTTTAAACCATTCATGGTGTAAACACTTCCCAGTGTAAACTCTTCCCATCGTAAACGTTTACCGGTGTAAACCCTTCCTGGTGTAAACCATTCCCAGTGTAAACTCGGCCTGATGTAAACCCTCCCCAGTGTAAACCCTTCACAGTGTAAACTCTGCCTGAGGTGAACCCTTCCTGGTGTAAACCCTGCCTGGTGTAAACCCTTACCTGTGTAAACCCTTTCCAGTGCAAACCCCTCGCGGTGTAAACCCTTCCAAGTGTAAACCCTTCACAGTGTAAACCCTTCCCAGTGTAAACCCTTTCGAGTGTAAACCCATCCCAGTGCAAACCCTTTCCTGTGTCAACCCTTTCCGCTGTAACCCCTTCCCAGTGTAAACTCTGCCTGATGTGAACCCTTCCTGGTGTAACCCCTGCCTGGTGTAAACTCTTCTAAGTGTAAACTCTGCCTGATGTATTCCCTTCCTAGTGCAAACCCTTTCCGGTTTAAACCCTTCCCAGTGTAAACCATTTCCAGTGCAAACCCTTTCCGGCGTAAACCCTTCCCAGTGTAAACTCTACCTGCTGTTAACCCTTACTGGTGTAAACTCTGCCTGGTGTGAACCCTTACCTTTGTAAACCATTTCCGGTGCAAACCCTTCCCGGTGTAAACCCTTCCAAGTTAAAACTCGGCCTGATTTAAACCCTTCCCAGTGCAAACCCTTTCTGGTGTAAACCCTTTCCAGTGTAAAGCCTTCACAGTGTAAACCCTGCTTGGTGAAAAACCTTCTCAGTGCAAAACCTTCCTGGTGCAAACCCTTTCCGGTTTAAACCCGTCCCAGAGTAAACCCTTCCCAGTGTAAACCTTTCCAGGTGTAAACCATTCCCAGTGTAAACTCTGCCTGATCTAAATGCTTCCTAGTACAAATGTTTTCTGGTTTAAACCCTTCCCAGTGTAAACCCGTTCCAGTGGAAAACCTTTCTGGTGTAAATCCTTCCCAGTGTAAACCCTGCCTGATGAAAACCCTTCCCAGTGCAAAACCTTTCCAGTGTAAACCCTTCCTGGTGTAAATCCTTCCCAGCGTAAACTCTTACTGGTTTAACCCCTTCCCAGTGTAAACTCTGCCTGATCTAAACCCTTCCTGGTGGAAACCCTTTCCGGTTTAAACCCTTCCCAGTGTAAACTCTGTGTGATCTAAACCCTTCCTGGTGGAAACCCTTTCCAGTTTAAACCCTTCCCAGTGTAAACTCTTTCCAGTGTAAACCATTTCCGGTGTAAACCCTTCCCAGTGAAAAACTTGCCTGATGAAAACCCTTCCCGGTGCAAAACCTTCCCAGTGTAAACCTTTCCTGGTGTAAACCCTTCCCAGTGTAAACCCTTTCCAGTGTAAACCATTCCCAGTGTAAACCCTTCCTAGTCTAAACCGTGCCTGGTGTAAACACTCCCTGGTGTAAACCCTTGCCTGTGTAAACCCATTCCGGTGTAAACCTTTCCCAGTGTAAATCCTTCCTGGTGTAAATGCTTCCCAGTGAAAATCCTTCCCAGTGTGAACCCTTCCCAGAGTAAACTCTTCCCCGTGTAAACCCTTCCCAGTGTAAACTCTGCCTGCTGTGAACCCTTACCTGTGTAAACCCTTTCCGGTGCAAACCCTTCCTGGTGCAAACCCCTTCCAGTGTAAACCCTTCCCGGTGTAAACCATTCCAAGTATAGACGCTGCCTGGTGTGAACCCTTCGTGGTGTAAACCCTGCCTGGTATAAACCGTTCTAAGTGTAAACTCTGCCCGATGTATTCCCTTCCTAGTGCAAACCCTTTCCGGTTTAAACACTTCCCAGTGTAAACCATTTCCAGTGTAAACCCTTCACAGTGTAAACCATTTCCAGTGTAAACCTTTCCCAATGTAAACTCTGCCTGATGTAAACTCTTCCCTGTGTAAACCCTTCCCGGTGTAACCTCTGCCGGCTGTGAACCCTTCCTGGTGTAAACCCTGCCTGGTGTGAACCCTTACCTGTGTAAACCCTTTCCGGTGCAAACCCTTCCCGGTGTAAAAACTTCCAAGTGTAGAGTCTGCCTGATGTAAACCCAACCCGGTGCAAACCCTTTCCGGTGTAAACCCTTCCCAGTGTAAACCCTTTCCAGTGTAAACCCTTCTTTACAGTGTAAACCCTTCCCAGTGTAAACCCATCCTAGAGTAAACCCTTCCCAGTGTAAACTCTGCCTGATCTAAATGCTTCCTAGTACAAATGTTTTCTGGTTTAAACCCTTCCCAGTGTAAACCCGTTCCAGTGGAAAACCTTTCTGGTGTAAATCCTTCCCAGTGTAAACCCTGCCTGATGAAAACCCTTCCCAGTGCAAAACCTTTCCAGTGTAAACCCTTCCTGGTGTAAACCCTTCCCAGTGTAAACCCTTTCGAGTGTAAACCCATCCCAGTGCAAACCCTTTCCTGTGTCAACCCTTTCCGCTGTAACCCCTTCCCAGTGTAAACTCTGCCTGATGTGAACCCTTCCTGGTGTAACCCCTGCCTGGTGTAAACTCTTCTAAGTGTAAACTCTGCCTGATGTATTCCCTTCCTAGTGCAAACCCTTTCCGGTTTAAACCCTTCCCAGTGTAAACCATTTCCAGTGCAAACCCTTTCCGGCGTAAACCCTTCCCAGTGTAAACTCTACCTGCTGTTAACCCTTACTGGTGTAAACTCTGCCTGGTGTGAACCCTTACCTTTGTAAACCATTTCCGGTGCAAACCCTTCCCGGTGTAAACCCTTCCAAGTTAAAACTCGGCCTGATTTAAACCCTTCCCAGTGCAAACCCTTTCTGGTGTAAACCCTTTCCAGTGTAAAGCCTTCACAGTGTAAACCCTGCTTGGTGAAAAACCTTCTCAGTGCAAAACCTTCCTGGTGCAAACCCTTTCCGGTTTAAACCCGTCCCAGAGTAAACCCTTCCCAGTGTAAACCTTTCCAGGTGTAAACCATTCCCAGTGTAAACTCTGCCTGATCTAAATGCTTCCTAGTACAAATGTTTTCTGGTTTAAACCCTTCCCAGTGTAAACCCGTTCCAGTGGAAAACCTTTCTGGTGTAAATCCTTCCCAGTGTAAACTCTGCCTGGTGTGAACCCTTCGTGGTGTAAATCCTGCCTGGTGTAAACCCTTCTAAGTGTAAACTCTGCCTGATGTATTCCCTTCGTAGTGCAAACCCTTTCCGGTTTAAACCCATCCCAGTGTAAACCATTTCCAGTGTAAACCCATCACAGTGTAAACCTTTCCCAATGTAAACTCTGCTGATGTAAACGCTTCCCGGTGCAAAACCTTCCCAGTGTAAACCCTTCCTAGTGTAAACCCTTCCTGGTGTGAACCCTTCCTGGTGTAAACCTTGCCAGGTATAAACCTTTACCTGTGTAAACCCTCCCCGGTGTAAACCCTTCCCAGTGTAAACTCTGCCTGATGTAAACTCTTCCCTGTGTAAACTTTCCCGGTGTAAACTCTGCCGGCTGTGAACCCTTCCTGGTGTAAATTCTAACTGGTGTAAACCCTTACCTGTGTAAACCCTTTCCGGTGTGAACCCTTCCTGGTGTAAACCCTGCCAGGTATAAACCTTTACCTGTGTAAACCCTCCCCGGTGTAAACCCTTCCCAGTGTAAACTCTGCCTGATGTAAACTCTTCCCTGTGTAAACTTTCCCGGTGTAAACTCTGCCGGCTGTGAACCCTTCCTGGTGTAAATTCTAACTGGTGTAAACCCTTACCTGTGTAAACCCTTTCCGGTGCAAACCCTTCCCGGTGTAAACCCTTCCAAGTGTAAACCCATCCCAGTGCAAACCCTTTCCAGTGCAAACGCTTCCCTGTATAATCCCTTTCGAGTGTACACCCATCACAGTGCAAACCCTTTCCAGTGTAAATCCTTCACAGTGTAAACCCTTCCTGGTGTAAACGCTTCCCGTTGAAAATCCTTCCCGGTGTGAACTCTTCCCAGAGTAAACTCTTCCCCATGTAAACCCTTCCCAGTGTAAACTCTACCAGCTGTGAACCCTTCCTGGAGTAAACCCTGCCTTATGTAAACCCTTCGCAGTGTAAACCCTTCCCAGTGTAAACCCATCCCGGTGCAAACCCTTTCCGGTGTAAACACTTCCCAGCGTAAACCCTTCCCTGTGTAACTCCTTCCCAGTGTAAACTCTGCCTGGAGTGAACTTTTCCTGGTGTAAACCCTTACCTGTGTAAACCCGTTCTGGTGTAAACCCGTATGTGTGTAAATCCTTCCCAGTTCAAACCTGAACCGGTGTAAACTCTTCACTGTGTAAACCATTCCCAGTGTAAACTATTCCCAGTGTAAACTCTGTCTGATGTAAACCCCTCCGGGTGCAAAACATTCCCAGTGTAAGCCCTTCCCAGAGTAAACTCTGCCTGATATAAACCCTTCCCGGTGAAAACACTTCCAGTGTAAACGCCTCCTGTTCTAAACCCATCCCAGTGTAAACCCTTCCTCGTGTGAACCCTTCCTGGTGTAAACCCTGCCTGGCGTAAACCATTACCTGTGTAAAGACTTTCCGGTGTGAACCCTTCCCAGTGTAAACTCTGCTTGATGTAAACCCTTCCCAGTGTAAACTCTGCCTGCTGTAAACCCTTCCCGGTGTAAAACCCTCCCACTTTAAACCCTTCCCGGTGTAAACATTTCCCAGTGTGAATTCTGCCTGATGTATTCCCTTCCTAGTGCAAACCCTTTCCGGTTTAAACCCTTCCCAGTGTAAACCATTTCCAGTGCAAACCCATTCCGGTGTAAACCCTTCCCAGTGTAAACTCTACCTGCTGTTAACCCTGCCTGGTGTGAACCCTTACCTGTGTAAACCATTTCCGGTGCAAACTCTTCACAGTGTAAACCCTTCCAAGTTCAAACTCTGCCTGATTTAAACCCTTCCCGGTGCAAACCCTTTCCGGTGTAAACCCTTCCCAGAGTAAACCCTTTCCAGTGTAAAGCCTTCACAGTGTAAACCCTGCCTGGTGAAAAACCTTCTCAGTGTAAAACGTTCCTGGAGTAAACCCTTTCTAGTGTAAACCCGTCCTGGTGTAAACCCTTCTCAGTATAAACCCTTCCTGGTGTAAAGCCTTCCCAGTGTAAACTCTTCCCGGTTTAAACCCTTCCCAGTGTAAACTCTGCCTGATCTAAACCCTTCCTGGTGCAAACCCTTTCCGGTTTAAACCCTTCCCAGTGTAAACCTTTCACAGTGTAAACCCTTCCCAGTGTAAACCCATCCTAGTGTAAACCCTTTCTGGTGTAACCACTTCCCAGTGTAAACTCTTCCCTGTGTAACCCCTTCCCAGTGTAAACCCTGCCTGGTGTAAACCCTTACCTGTGTAAACCCCTTCTGGTTTAAACCCGTACGTGTGTAAACCCTTCCCAGTTCAAACCCGAACCGGTGTAAACTCTTCATAGTGTAAACCCTTTTCAGTGTAAACTATTCCCAGTGTAAACTCTGTCTGATGTAAACCATTCCGGGTGCAAAACCTTCCCAGTGTAAACTCTGCCTGATATAAACCCTTCCCGGTGTAAACAATTCCAGTGTAAACCCCTACTGTTCTAAACCCTTCCCAGTGTAAACCCTTACCTGTGTAAAGGCTTTCCGGTGTAAACCCTTCCCAGTGTAAACTCTGCTTGACGTAAACCTTTCCCAGTGCAAACCATTTCCAGTACAAAGCCATTCCGGTTTAAACCCTTCTCAGTGTAAACCATTTCCAGTGTAAATCCTTCACAGTATAAACCTTTCACAGTGTAAACCATTCCCAGTGGAAACTCTGCCTGATGTAAATGCTTCCCAGTGCAAACCCTTTCCGGTGTAAACCCTTCCCAGTGTAAACTCTACCTGCTGTTAACCCTTCCTGGTGTAAAACCAGCCTGGTGTGAACCCTTACCTGTGTAAACCCTTCCCGGTGCAAACTCTTCCCGGTGTAAACCCTTTCAAGTGTAAACTCTGCCTGATGTAAACCCTTCCCGGTGCAAACCCTTTCCGGTGTAAACCCTTCCCAGAGTAAACCCTTTCCAGTGTAAACCCTTAACAGTGTAAACCCTGCCTGGTGAAAAATCTTCTCAGTGTAAAACCTTCCTGGGGCAAACCCTTCCTAGTGTAAACCCATCCTGGTGTAAACCCTTCCCAGTATAAACCCTTACCGGTGTAAACCCTTCCCAGTGTAAACCCTTCCCGGTATAAGTCCTTCCCAGTGTAAACTCTTACCAGTGTAAACACTGCCTGATGTAAACCCTTACCAGTGTAAACACTGCCTGATGTAAACCCTTCCCAGTGTAAAAGCTTCCTGATGTAAACCCGTCCTAGAGTAAACCCTTCCCAGTGTAAACTCTGCCTGATCTAAACACTTCCTGGTGCAAATGTTTTCCGGTTCAAACCCTTCTCAGTGTAAACCCTATCCAGTGTAAACCCTTTCTGGTGTAAACCCTTCCCAGTGTAAACCCTGCCTGATGAAAACACTTCCTGGTGGAAACCCTTTCCGGTTTAAACCCTTCACAGTGTAAACGCTTTCCAGTGTAAACCATTTCCAGTGTAAACCCTTCCCAGTGAAAACTCTGCCTGATGAAAACCCTTCCCGGTGCAAAACATTCCCAGTGTAAACCTTTCCTGGTGTAAACCCTTCCCAGTGTAAATCCTTTCCAGTGTAAACAATTCCCAGTGTAAACCCTGCCTGGTGTAAACCCTCCCTGGTGTAAACCATTCCCAGTGTAAACACTTCCTAGTCTAAACCCTGCCTGGTGTGAACCCTCCCTGGTGTAAACCTTGCCTGTGTAAACCCATTCCAGTGTAACCCTTTCCCAGTGTAAATCCTTCCTGGTGTAAACGCTTCCCAGTGAAAATCCTTCACGGTATGAACCCTTCCCAGAGTAAACTCTTCCCCGTGTAAACCCTTCCCAGTGTAAACTCTGCCGGCTGTGAACCCTTCCTGGTGTAAAACCTGCCTGGTGTAAACCCTTACCTGTGTAAACCCTTACCTGTGTAGACGCTGCCTGATGTAAACCCTTCCCAGTGTAAACCCTTCCCAGTGTAAACTCTGCCTGGTGTGAACCCTTCATGGTGTAAACCCTGCCTGGTGTAAACCCTTCTAAGTGTAAACTCTGCCCGATGTATTCCCTTCGTAGTGCAAACCCTTTCCGGTTTAAACCCTTCCCAGTGTAAACCATTTCCAGTGCAAACCCTTCCCAGTGTAAACCCTTCCTGGTGTGAACCCTTCCTGGTGTAAACCCTGCCAGGTATAAACCCTTACCTGTGTAAACCCTCCCCAGTGTAAACCCTTCCCAGTGTAAACTCTGCCTGATGTAAACTCTTCCCTGTGTAAACCCTTCCCGGTGTAACCTCTGCCGGCTGTGAACCCTTCCTGGTGTAAATCCTAACTGGTGTAAACCCTTACCTGTGTAAACCCTTTCCAGTGCAAACCCTTCCCAGTGTAAACCCTTTCCAGTGTAAACCCTTTCTGGTGTAAACCCTTCCCAGTGTAAACCCTGCCTGATGAAAACCCTTCCCGGTGCAAAACCTTCCCAGCGTAAACCCTTCCTGGTGTAAATCCTTCCCAGTGTAAACTCTTACCGGTTTAACCCTTTCCCAGTGTAAACTCTGCCTGATCTAAACCCTTCCTGGTGGAAACCCTTTCTGGTTTAAACGCTTTCCAGTGTAAGCCATTTCCAGTGTAAACCCTTCCCAGTGAAAACCCTGCCTGATGAAAACCCTTCCCGGTGCAAAATGTTCCCAGTGTAAACATTTCCTGGTGTAAACCCTTCCCAGTGTAAATCCTTTCCAGTGTAAACCATTCCCAGTGTAAACCCTTCCTAGTCTAAACCCTGCCTGGTGTAACCCCTCCCTGGTGTAAACCATTCCCAGTGTAAACCCTTCCTAGTCTAAACCCTGCATGGTGTAAACCCTCCCTGGTGTAAACCTTGCCTGTGTAAACCCATTCCGGTGTAACCCTTTCCCAGTGTAAATCCTTCCTGGTGTAAACGCTTCCCAGTGAAAATCCTTCACGGTGTGAACCCTTCCCAGAGTAAACTCTTCCCCGTGTAAACCCTTCCCAGTGTAAACTCTGCCTGCTGTGAACCCTTCCTGGTGTAAACCCTTACCTGTGTAAATCCTTACCTGTGTAAACCCTTTCCGGTGTAAACCCTTCCCGGTGTAAACACTTCCAAGTGTAGACGCTGCCTGATGTAAACCCTTCCCAGTGTAAACTCTGCCTGGTGTGAACCCTTCGTGGTGTAAACCCTGCCTGATGTATTCCCTTCGTAGTGCAAACCCTTTCCGGTTTAAACTCTTCCCAGTGTAAACCATTTCCAGTGTAAACCCTTCACAGTGTAAACCCTTCCCAGTGTAAACCTTTCCCAATCTAAACTCTGCTGATGTAAACGCTTCCCGGTGCAAAACCTTCCCAGTGTAAACCCTTCCTGGTGTGAACCCTTCCTGGTGTAAACCCTGCCAGGTATAAACCCTTACCTGTGTAAACCCTCCCCGGTGTAAACCCTTCCCAGTGTAAACTCTTCACAGTGTAAACGCTTCCCTGTGTAAACCCTTTCGAGTGTACACCCATCCCAGTGCAAACCCTTTCCAGTGTAAACACTTCCCGTTGAAAATCCTTCCCAGTGTTAACTCTTCCCAGAGTAAATTCTTCCCCATGTAAACCCTTCCCAGTGTAAACTCTACCAGCTGTGAAAACTTCCTGGTGTAAACCCTGCCTTGTGTAAACCCTTCGCAGTGTAAACCCATCCCAGTGCAAACCCTTTCCAATGTAAACACTTACCAGCTTAAACCCTTCCCTGTGTAACTCCTTCCCAGTGTAAACTCTGCCTGGAGTGAACTTTTCCTGGTGTAAACCCTGCCTGGTGTAAACCCTTACCTGTGTAAACCTGTTCTGATGTAAACCCGTACGTGTGTAAATCCTTCCCAGTTCAAACCCGAACCGGTGTAAACTCTTCACTGTGTAAACCCTTCCCAGTGTAAGCTATTCCCAATGTAAACTCTGTCTGATGTAAACCCTTCCGGGTGCCAAACATTCCCAGTGTAAACCCTTCCCAGAGTAAACTCTGCCTGATATAAACCCTTCCCGGTGGAAACACTTCCAGTGTAAACCCCTCCTGTTCTAAACCCTTCCCAGTGTAAACCCTTCCTGGTGTGAACTCTTCCTGGTGTGAACCCTGCCTGGCGTAAACCCTTACCTGTGTAAAGACTTTCCGGTATAAACCCTTCCCAGTGTAAACTCTGCCTGATGTATTCCCTTCCTAGTGCAAACCCTTTCCGGTTTAAACCCTTCCCAGTGTAAACTCTATCTGCTGTTAACCCTTCCTGGTGTAAACCCTGCCTGGTGTGAACCCTTACCTGTGTAAACCATTTCCGGTGCAAACCCTTCCTGGTGTAAACCCATCCAAGTTCAAACTCTGCCTGATTTAACCCCTTCCCGGTGCAAACACTTTCTGGTGTAAACCCTTCCCAGAGTAAATCCTTTCCAGTGTAAACCCTGCCTGGTGAAAAACCTTCTCAGTGTAAAACCTTCCTGGAGCAAACCCTTTCTAGTGTAAACCCATCCTGGTGTAAACCCTTCTCAGTGTAAACCCTTCCTGGTGTAAAGCCTTCCCAGTGTAAACTCTTCCTGGTTTAAACCCTTCCCAGTGTAAACTCTACCTGTTCTAAACCCTTCCTGGTGCAAACCCTTTCCGGTTGAAACCCGTCCCAGAGTCAACCCTTCCCAGTGTAAACCCTTCCAGGTGTGAACCATTCCCAGTGTAAACTCTTCCCAGTTTAAACCCTTCCCAGTGTAAACTCAACCTGATCTAAACCCTTCCTGGTGCAAAGCCTTTCCGATTTAAACCCTTCCCAGTGTAAACCGTTCCCAGTGTAAACCCATCCCAGTGCAAACCCCTCCGGTGTAACCACTTCCCAGTATAAACCCTTCCCTGTGTAACCCCTTCCCAGTGTAAACCCTGCCTGGTGTAAGCCCTTACCTGTGTAAACCCGTTCTGGTGTAAACCTGTACGTGTGTAAACCCTTCCCAGTTCAAACCCGAACCGGTGTAAACGCTTCACAGTGTAAACCCTTCCCAGTGTAAACTGTTCCCAGTGTAAACTCTGTCTGATGTAAACCCTTCCGGGTGCAAAACATTCCCAGTGTAAAACCTTCCCAGTGTAAACTCTGCCTGATATAAACCCTTCCCGGTGTAAACAATTCCAGTGTAAACCCCTCCTGTTCTAAACCCTTCCCAGTGTAAACCCTTCCTGGTGTAAACCCTGCCTGGTGTAAACCCTTACCTGTGTAAAGACTTTCCGGTGTAAACCCTTCCCAGTGTAAACTCTGCTTGATGTAAACCCTTCCCAGTGTAAACTTTGCCTGCTGTAAACCCTTCCTGGTGTAAAATCCTCCCAGTTTAAACCCTTCCTGGTGTAAACACTTCCCAGTGTAAACTCCGCCTGATGTATTCCCTTCCTAGTGCAAACCCTTTCCAGTTTAAACCCTTCCCAGTGTAAACCATTTCCAGTGTAAATCCTTCACAGTATAAACCTTTCACAGTGTAAACCATTCCCAGTGGAAACTCTGCCTGATGTAAACGCTTCCCAGTGCAAAACCTTCCCAGTACAAACCTGTTCCGGTGTAAACCCTTCCCAGTGTAAACTCTATCTGCTGTGAACCCTTCCTGGTGTAAACCCTGCCTGGTGTGAACCCTTACCTGTGTAAACCCTTTCCGGTGCAAACCCTTCCCAGTGTAAACCCTTTCCAGTGTAAACCCTTTCTGCTGTAAACCCTTACCAGTGTAAACCCTGCCTGATGAAAACCCTTCCGGGTGTAAATCCTTCCCAGTGTAAACTCTTACCGGTTTAACCCTTTCCCAGTGTAAACTCTGACTGATCTAAACCCTTCCTGGTGGAAATCCTTTTCAGGTTTAAACCCTTCCCAGTGTAAACGCTTTCCAGTGTAAACCATTTCCAGTGTAAACCCTTCCCAGTGAAAACCCTGCCTGATGAAAACCCTTCCCGGTGCAAAACGTTCCCAGTGTAAACCTTTCCTGGTGTAAACCCTTCCCAGTGTAAATCCTTTCCAGTGTAAACCATTCCCAGTGTAACCCCTTCCTAGTCTAAACTCTGCCTGGTGTAAACCCTCCCTGATGTAAACCTTGCCTGTGTAAACCCATTCCGGTGTAACCCTTTCCCAGTGTAAATCCTTCCTGGTGTAAACGTTTCCCAGTGAAAATCCTTCACGATGTGAACCCTTCCCAGAGTAAACTCTTCCCCGTGTAAACCCTTCCCAGTGTAAACTCTGCCTGCTGTGAACCCTTCCTGGTGTAAACCCTGCCAGGTATAAACCATTACCTGTGTAAACCCTACCCGGTGTAAACCCTTCCCAGTGTAAACTCTGTCTGATGTAAACTCTTCCCTGTGTAAACCCTTCCCGGTATAAACCCTTCCAAGTGTAAACCCTTTCGAGTGTAAACTCATCCCAGTGCAAACCCTTTCCAGTGTAAACCCTTCACAGTGTAAACCCTTCCCTGTGTAAACCTTTTCGAGTGTACACCCATCCCAGTGCAAACCCTTTCCAGTGTAAACCCTTCACACTGTAGACCCTTCCTGGTGTAAACACTTCCCATTGAAAATCCTTCCCGTTGTCAAATCTTCCCATTGTAAACTCTTCCCCATGTAAACCCTTACCAGTGTAAACTCTACCAGCTATGAACCCTTCCAGGTGTAAACCCTGCCTTTGGTACACCCTTCGCAGTGTAAACCCTTCCCAGTGTAAACACATCCCGGTGCAAACCCTTTCCGGTGTAAACACTTCCCAGCTTAAACCCTTCCCTGTGTAACTCCTTCCCAGTGTAAACTGCATGGAGTGAACTTTTCCTGGTGTAAATCCTGCCTGGTGTAAACCTGTTCTGGTGTAAACCCGTATGTGTGTAAATCCTTCCCAGTTCAAACCCGAACCGGTGTAAACTCTTCACAGTGTAAACCCTTCCCAGTGTAAACTATTCCCAGTGTAAACTCTGTCTGATGTAAACCCTTCCGGGTGCAAAACATTCCCAGTGTAAACCCTTCCCAGAGTAAACTCTGCCTGATATAAACCCTTCCCAGTGGAAACACTTCCTCGTGTGAACCCTTCCTGGTGTAAACCCTGCCTCGTGTTATCCCTTACCTGTGTAAAGACTTTCTGGTGTAAACCCTTCCCAGTGTAAACTCTGCTTGATGTAAACCCTTCCCAGGGTAAACTCTGCCTGCTGTAAACCCTTCCTGGTGTAAAACCCTCCCAGTTTAAACCCTTCCCGGTTTAAACCCTTCCCAGTGTAAACTCTGCCTGTTCTAAACCCTTCCTGGTGCAAACCCTTTCCGGTTTAAACCCGTCCCAGAGTCAACCCTTCCCAGTGTAAACCTTTCACAGTGTAAACCCTTCCCAGTGTAAACCCATCCAAGTGCAAACCCTCTCTGGTGTAACCACTTCCCAGAGTAAACCCTTCCCTGTGTAACCCCTTCCCAGTGTAAACCCTGCCTGGTGTAAACCCTTACCTGTGTAAACCCCTTCTGGTTTAAACCCGTACGTGTGTAAACCCTTCCCAGTTCAAACCCGAACCAGTGTAAACTCTTCACAGTGTAAACCCTTCCCAGTGTAAACTATTCCCAGTGTAAACTCTGTCTGATGTAAACCCTTCCGGGTGCAAAACATTCGCAGTGTAAAACCTTCCCAGTGTAAACTCTGCCTGATATAAACCCTTCCCGGTGTAAAGAATTCCAGTGTAAACCCCTCCTGTTCTAAACCCTTCCCAGTGTAAACCCTTCCTGCTGTGAACCCTTCCTGATGTAAACCCTGCCTGGTGTAAACCCTTACCTGTGTAAAGACTTTTCGGTGTAAACCCTTCCCAGTGTAAACTCTGCTTGATGTAAACCCTTCCCAGTGTAAACTTTCCCTGCTGTAAACCCTTCCTGGTGTAAAATCCTCCCAGTTTAAACCCTTCCCGGTGTAAACACTTCCCAGTGTAAACTCCGCCTGATGTATTCCCTTCCTAGTGCAAACCCTTTCCAGTTTAAACCCTTCCCAGTGTAAACCATTTCCAGTACAAAGCCATTCTGGTTTAAACCCTTCCCAGTGTAAACCATTTCCAGTGTAAATCCTTCACAGTATAAACCTTTCACAGTGTAAACCATTCCCAGTGGAACCTCTGCCTGATGTAAACGCTTCCCAGTGCAAAACCTTCCCAGTGCAAACCCTTTCCGGTGTAAACCCTTCCCAGTGTAAACTCTACCTGCTGTTAACCCTTCCTGGTGTAAACCCTGCCTAGTGTAAACCCTTACCTGTGTAAACCATTTCCGGTGCAAACCCTTCCCGGTGTAAACCCTTCCAAGTTCAAACTCTGCCTGATTTAAACCCGTCCCGGTGCAAACCCTTTCCGGTGTAAACCCTTCCCAGAGTAAACCCTTTCCAGTGTAAAGCCTTCACAGTGTAAACCCTGCCTGGTGAAAAACCTTCTCAGTGTAAAACCTTCCTGGAGCAAACCCTTTCTAATGTAAACCCGTCCTGGTGTAAACCCTTCTCAGTGTAAACCCTTCCTGGTGTAAAGCCTTCCCAGTGTAAACTCTTCCCGGTTTAAACCCTTCCCAGTGTAAACTCTGCTTGTTCTAAACCCTTCCTGGGGCAAACCCTTTCCGGTTTAAACCTGTCCCAGAGTCAACCCTTCCCAGTGTAAACCCTTCCAGGTGTAAACCATTCCCAGCGTAAACTCTTCCCGGTTTAAACCCTTCCCAGTGTAAACTCTGCCTGATCTAAACCCTTCCTGGTGCAAACCCTTTCCAGTTTAAACCCTTCCCAGTGTAAAACCATCCCAGTGCAAACGCTTTCCGGTGTAACCACTTCCCAGCGTAAACCCTTCCCTGAGTAACCCCTTCCCAGTGTAAACCCTGCCTGGTGTAAACCCTTACCTGTGTAAACCCCTTCTGGTGTAAACCCGTACGTGTGTAAACCCTTCCCAGTTCAAACCCGAACCGGTGTAAACTCTTCACAGTGTAAACCCTTCCCAGTGTAAATATTCCCAGTGTAAACTCTGCCTGATGTAAACTCTTCCGGGTGCAAAACATTCCCAGTGTAAAACCGTCCCAGTGTAAACTCTGCCTGATATAAACCCTTCCCAGTGTAAGCAATTCCAGTGTAAACCCCTCCTGTTCTAAACCATTCCCAGTGTAAACCCTTCCTGGTGTGAACCCTTCCTGGTGTGAACCCTTCCTGGTGTAAACCCTGCCTGGTGTAAACCCTTACCTGTGTAAAGACTTTCCGGTGTAAACCCTTCTCAGTGTAAATCCTTCCCCTTCCCAGTTTAAACTCTGCTTGATGTAAACCCTTCCCAGTTTAAACTCTGCCTGATGTAACCCTTCCCGGTGCAAAACATTCCCAGTGTAAACCCTTCCCAGTGTAAAAGCTTCCCGGTGTAAACCCATCCTAGAGTAAACCCTTCCCAGTGTAAACTCTGCCTGATCTAAATGCTTCCTGGTGCAAATGTTTTCTGGTTTAAACCCTTCCCAGTGTAAACCCGTTCCAGTGGAAACCTTTCTGGTGTAAATCCTTCCCAGTGTAAACCCTGCCTGATGAAAACCCTTCCCAGTGCAAAACCTTTCCAGTGTAAACCCTTCCTGGTGTAAACCATTCCAAGTGTAGACGCTGCCTGCTGTGAACCCTTACTGGTGTAAACCTTCCCTGGTGTAAACCCTTACATGTGTAAACCCTTACCTGTGTAAACCCTTTCCGGTGCAAACCCTTCCTGGTGCAAACCCTTTCCAGTGTAAACCCTTCCCGGTGTAAACCATTCCAAGTGTAGACGCTGCCTGGTGTGAACCCTTCGTGGTGTAAACCCTGCCTGGTATAAACCCTTCTAAGTGTAAACTCTGCCCGATGTATTCCCTTCCTAGTGCAAACCCTTTCCGGTTTAAACACTTCCCAGTGTAAACCATTTCCAGTGTAAACCCTTCACAGTGTAAACCCTTCCCAGTGTAAACCTTTCCCAGTGTAAACTCTGCATGATGTAAACTCTTCCCCGTGTAAACCCTTCCCGGTGTAACCTCTGCCGGCTGTGAACCCTTCCTGGTGTAAACCCTTACCTGTGTAAAGACTTTGCGGTGTAAACCCTTCCCAGTGTAAAATCTGCTTGATGTAAACCCCTCCCGGTGTAAAACCTTCCCAGTTTAAACCATTCGCGGTGTAAACACATCCCAGTGTAAACTCTTCCCATCGTAAATGTTTACCGGTGTAAACTCTTTCCGGTGTAAACCTTTCCCATTGTAAACTCGGCCTGATGTAAACCCTCCCCAGTGTAAACCCTTCACAGTGTAAACTCTGCCTGCTGTGAACCCTTCCTGGTATAAAACCTGCCTGGTGCAAACCCTTACCTGTGTAAACCCTTTCCGGTGAAAACCATTCCCGGTGTAAACCCTTTCCGGTGTAAACCCTTCCCGGTGTAAACCCTTCCCGGTATAAACCCTTCCCAGTGTAAACCCTTACCAGTGTAAACTCTGCCTGATGTAAACCCTTCCCCGTGTAAAAGCTTCCCGGTGTAAACCCATCCTAGAGTAAACCCTTCCCAGTGTAAACTCTGCCTGATCTAAATGCTTCCTAGTACAAATGTTTTCTGGTTTAAACCCTTCCCAGTGTAAACCCATTCCAGTGGAAAACCCTTTCTGGTGTAAATCCTTCCCAGTGTAAACCCTGCCTGATGAAAACCCTTCCCAGTGCAAAACCTTTCCAGTGTAAACCCTTCCTGGTGTAAATCCTTCCCAGCGTAAACTCTTACTGGTTTAACCCCTTCCCAGTGTAAACTCTGCCTGATCTAAACCCTTCCTGGTGGAAACCCTTTCCGGTTTAAACCCTTCCCAGTGTAAACTCTGTGTGATCTAAACCCTTCCTGGTGGAAACCCTTTCCAGTTTAAACCCTTCCCAGTGTAAACTCTTTCCAGTGTAAACCATTTCCGGTGTAAACCCTTCCCAGTGAAAACCTTGCCTGATGAAAACCCTTCCCGGTGCAAAACCTTCCCAGTGTAAACCTTTCCCGGTGTAAACCCTTCCCAGTGTAAACCCTTTCCAGTGTAAACCATTCCCAGTGTAAACCCTTCCTAGTCTAAACCGTGCCTGGTGTAAACACTCCCTGGTGTAAATCCTTGCCTGTGTAAACCCATTCCGGTGTAAACCTTTCCCAGTGTAAATCCTTCCTGGTGTAAATGCTTCCCAGTGAAAATCCTTCCAAGTGTGAACCCTTCCCAGAGTAAACTCTTCCCCGTGTAAACCCTTCCCAGTGTAAACTCTGCCTGCTGTGAACCCTTACCTGTGTAAACCCTTTCCGGTGCAAACCCTTCCCGGTGCAAACCCTTTCCAGTGTAAACCCTTCCCGGTGTAAACCATTCCAAGTGTAGACGCTGCCTGGTGTGAACCCTTCGTGGTGTAAACCCTGCCTGGTATAAACCCTTCTAAGTGTAAACTCTGCCCGATGTATTCCCTTCCTAGTGCAAAACCTTTCCGGTTTAAACACTTCCCAGTGTAAACCATTTCCAGTGTAAACCTTTCCCAATGTAAACTCTGCCTGATGTAAACTCTTCCCTGTGTAAACCCTTCCCGGTGTAACCTCTGCCGGCTGTGAACCCTTCCTGGTGTAAATCCTAACTGGTGTGAACCCTTACCTGTGTAAACCCTTTCCGGTGCAAACCCTTCCCGGTGCAAACCCTTCCCGGTGTAAAAACTTCCAAGTGTAGAGTCTGCCTGATGTAAACCCAACCCGGTGCAAACCCTTTCCGGTGTAAACCCTTCCCAGTGTAAACCCTTTCCAGTGTAAACCCTTCTTTACAGTGTAAACCCTTCCCAGTGTAAACCCATCCCGGTGCAAACCCTTTCCAGTGTAAACACATGCTCGTTCAAACCCGACCCGGTGTAAACTCTTCACAGGTTAAACCCTTCCCAGTGTAAACTATTCGCAGTGTAAACTCTGCCTGATGTAAACCCTTCCCGGTGCAAAACATTCCCAGTGTAAACCCTTCCCAGTGTAAACTCTGCCTCATATAAACCCATCCGGGTATAAACACTTCCAGTGTAAATCCCTCCTGTTCTAAGCCCTTAGCAGTGTAAAACCTTCCTGGTGTGAACCCTTCCTGGTGTAAACCCTGCCTGGTGTAAACCCTTACCTGTGTAAAGACTTTGCGGTGTAAACCCTTCCCAGTGTAAAATCTGCTTGATGTAAACCTTCCCAGTGTAAACTCTGCCTGCTGTAAACCCCTCCCGGTGTAAAACCTTCCCAGTTTAAACCATTCGCGGTGTAAACACTTCCCAGTGTAAACTCTTCCCATCATAAAAGTTTACCGGTGTAAACACTTTCCGGTGTAAACCTTTCCCAGTGTAAACTCGACCTGATGTAAACCCTCCCCAGTGTAAACCCTTCACAGTGTAAACTCTGCCTGCTGTGAACCCTTCCTGGTATAAAACCTGCCTGGTGTAAACCCTTACCTGTGTAAACCCTTTCCGGTGAAAACCATTCCCGGTGTAAACCCTTTCCGGTGTAAACCCCTCCCGGCGTAAGCCCTTCCAAGTGTAGACGCTGCCTGATGTAAACCCTTCCCAGTGTAAATCCTTCCCAGTGTAAACCCTTCCCAGTGTAATCTCTGCCTGGTGTGAACCCTTTGTGGTGTAAATCCTGCCTGGTGTAAACCCTTCTAAGTGTAAACTCTGCCTGATGTATTCCCTTCGTAGTGCAAACCCTTTCCGGTTTAAACCCATCCCAGTGTAAACCATTTCCAGTGTAAACCCATCACAGTGTAAACCTTTCCCAATGTAAACTCTGCTGATGTAAACGCTTCCCGGTGCAAAACCTTCCCAGTGTAAACCCTTCCTGGTGTGAACCCTTCCTGGTGTAAACCCTGCCAGGTATAAACCTTTACCTGTGTAAACCCTCCCCGGTGTAAACCCTTCCCAGTGTAAACTCTGCCTGATGTAAACTCTTCCCTGTGTAAACTTTCCCGGTGTAAACTCTGCCGGCTGTGAACCCTTCCTGGTGTAAATTCTAACTGGTGTAAACCCTTACCTGTGTAAACCCTTTCCGGTGCAAACCCTTCCCGGTGTAAACCCTTCCAAGTGTAAACCCATCCCAGTGCAAACCCTTTCCAGTGCAAACGCTTCCCTGTATAATCCCTTTCGAGTGTACACCCATCACAGTGCAAACCCTTTCCAGTGTAAACCCTTCACAGTGTAAACCCTTCCTGGTGTAAACGCTTCCTGTTGAAAATCCTTCCCGGTGTGAACTCTTCCCAGAGTAAACTCTTCCCCATGTAAACCCTTCCCAGTGTAAACTCTACCAGCTGTGAACCCTTCCTGGTGTAAACCCTGCCTTATGTAAACCCTTCGCAGTGTAAACCCTTCCCAGTGTAAACCCATTCCGGTGCAAACCCTTTCCGGTGTAAACACTTCCCAGCGTAAACCCTTCCCTGTGTAACTCCTTCCCAGTGTAAACTCTGCCTGGAGTGAACTTTTCCTGGTGTAAACCCTTACCTGTGTAAACCCGTTCTGGTGTAAACCCGTACGTGTGTAAATCCTTCCCAGTTCAAACCTGAACCGGTGTAAACTCTTCACTGTGTAAACCATTCCCAGTGTAAACTATTCCCAGTGTAAACTCTGTCTGATGTAAACCCTTCCGGGTGCAAAACATTCCCAGTGTAAGCCCTTCCCAGAGTAAACTCTGCCTGATATAAACCCTTCCCGGTGTAAACACTTCCAGTGTAAACGCCTCCTGTTCTAAACCCATCCCAGTGTAAACCCTTCCTCGTGTGAACCCTTCCTGGTGTAAACCCTGCCTGGCGTAAACCATTACCTGTGTAAAGACTTTCCGGTGTGAACCCTTCCCAGTGTAAACTCTGCTTGATGTAAACCCTTCCCAGTGTAAACTCTGCCTGCTGTAAACCCTTCCCGGTGTAAAACCCTCCCACTTTAAACCCTTCCCGGTGTAAACATTTCCCAGTGTGAATTCTGCCTGATGTATTCCCTTCCTAGTGCAAACCCTTTCCGGTTTAAACCCTTCCCAGTGTAAACCATTTCCAGTGCAAACCCATTCCGGTGTAAACCCTTCCCAGTGTAAACTCTACCTGCTGTTAACCCTGCCTGGTGTGAACCCTTACCTGTGTAAACCATTTCTGGTGCAAACTCTTCACAGTGTAAACCCTTCCAAGTTCAAACTCTGCCTGATTTAAACCCTTCCCGGTGCAAAACCTTTCCGGTGTAAACCCTTCCCAGAGTAAACCCTTTCCAGTGTAAAGCCTTCACAGTGTAAACCCTGCCTGGTGAAAAACCTTCTCAGTGTAAAACGTTCCTGGAGTAAACCCTTTCTAGTGTAAACCCGTCCTGGTGTAAACCCTTCTCAGTGTAAACCCTTCCTGGTGTAAAGCCTTCCCAGTGTAAACTCTTCCCGGTTTAAACCCTTCCCAGTGTAAACTCTGCCTGATCTAAACCCTTCCTGGTGCAAACCCTTTCCGGTTTAAACCCTTCCCAGTGTAAACCTTTCACAGTGTAAACCCTTCCCAGTGTAAACCCATCCCAGTGTAAACCCTTTCTGGTGTAACCACTTCCCAGTGTAAACTCTTCCCTGTGTAACCCCTTCCCAGTGTAAACCCTGCCTGGTGTAAACCCTTACCTGTGTAAACCCCTTCTGGTTTAAACCCGTACGTGTGTAAACCCTTCCCAGTTCAAACCCGAACCGGTGTAAACTCTTCATAGTGTAAACCCTTTTCAGTGTAAACTATTCCCAGTGTAAACTCTGTCTGATGTAAACCATTCCGGGTGCAAAACCTTCCCAGTGTAAACTCTGCCTGATATAAACCCTTCCCGGTGTAAACAATTCCAGTGTAAACCCCTCCTGTTCTAAACCCTTCCCAGTGTAAACCCTTACCTGTGTAAAGGCTTTCCGGTGTAAACCCTTCCCAGTGTAAACTCTGCTTGACGTAAACCTTTCCCAGTGCAAACCATTTCCAGTACAAAGCCATTCCGGTTTAAACCCTTCTCAGTGTAAACCATTTCCAGTGTAAATCCTTCACAGTATAAACCTTTCACAGTGTAAACCATTCCCAGTGGAAACTCTGCCTGATGTAAATGCTTCCCAGTGCAAACCCTTTCCGGTGTAAACCCTTCCCAGTGTAAACTCTACCTGCTGTTAACCCTTCCTGGTGTAAAACCAGCCTGGTGTGAACCCTTACCTGTGTAAACCCTTTCCGGTGCAAACTCTTCCCGGTGTAAACCCTTTCAAGTGTAAACTCTGCCTGATGTAAACCCTTCCCGGTGCAAACCCTTTCCGGTGTAAACCCTTCCCAGAGTAAACCCTTTCCAGTGTAAACCCTTAACAGTGTAAACCCTGCCTGGTGAAAAATCTTCTCAGTGTAAAACCTTCCTGGGGCAAACCCTTCCTAGTGTAAACCCGTCCTGGTGTAAACCCTTCCCAGTATAAACCCTTACCGGTGTAAACCCTTCCCAGTGTAAACCCTTCCCGGTATAAGCCCTTCCCAGTGTAAACCCTTACCAGTGTAAACACTGCCTGATGTAAACCCTTACCAGTGTAAACACTGCCTGATGTAAACCCTTCCCAGTGTAAAAGCTTCCTGGTGTAAACCCGTCCTAGAGTAAACCCTTCCCAGTGTAAACTCTGCCTGATCTAAACACTTCCTGGTGCAAATGTTTTCCGGTTCAAACCCTTCTCAGTGTAAACCCTTTCCAGTGTAAACCCTTTCTGGTGTAAACCCTTCCCAGTGTAAACCCTGCCTGATGAAAACACTTCCTGGTGGAAACCCTTTCCGGTTTAAACCCTTCACAGTGTAAACGCTTTCCAGTGTAAACCATTTCCAGTGTAAACCCTTCCCAGTGAAAACCCTGCCTGATGAAAACCCTTCCCGGTGCAAAACATTCCCAGTGTAAACCTTTCCTGGTGTAAACCCTTCCCAGTGTAAATCCTTTCCAGTGTAAACAATTCCCAGTGTAAACCCTGCCTGGTGTAAACACTCCCTGGTGTAAACCATTCCCAGTGTAAACACTTCCTAGTCTAAACCCTGCCTGGTGTGAACCCTCCCTGGTGTAAACCTTGCCTGTGTAAACCCATTCCAGTGTAACCCTTTCCCAGTGTAAATCCTTCCTGGTGTAAACGCTTCCCAGTGAAAATCCTTCACGGTATGAACCCTTCCCAGAGTAAACTCTTCCCCGTGTAAACCCTTCCCAGTGTAAACTCTGCCGGCTGTGAACCCTTCCTGGTGTAAAACCTGCCTGGTGTAAACCCTTACCTGTGTAAACCCTTACCTGTGTAGACGCTGCCTGATGTAAACCCTTCCCAGTGTAAACTCTGCCTGGTGTGAACCCTTCATGGTGTAAACCCTGCCTGGTGTAAACCCTTCTAAGTGTAAACTCTGCCTGATGTATTCCCTTCGTAGTGCAAACCCTTTCCGGTTTAAACCCTTCCCAGTGTAAACCCTTCCCAGTGCAAACCCTTCACAGTGTAAACCCTTCCCAGTGTAAACCTTTCCCAATGTAAACTCTGCTGATGTAAACGCTTCCCGGTACAAAACCTTCCCAGTGTAAACGCTTCCTGGTGTGAACCCTTCCTGGTGTAAACCCTGCCAGGTATAAACCCTTACCTGTGTAAACCCTTCCCAGTGTAAACCCTTCCCAGTGTAAACTCTGCCTGATGTAAACTCTTCCCTGTGTAAACCCTCCCCAGTGTAAACCCTTCCCAGTGTAAACCATTTCCAGTGTAAACTCTGCATGATGTAAACTCTTCCCTGTGTAACCTCTGCCGGCTGTGAACCCTTCTTGGTGTAAATTCTAACTGGTGTGAACCCTTACCTGTGTAAACCCTTTCCGGTGCAAACACTTACCAGTGTAAACCCCTTCCAGTGTAAACCCTTTCTGGTGTAAACCCTTCCCAGTGTAAACCCTGCCTGATGAAAACCCTTCCCGGTGCAAAACCTTCCCAGCGTAAACCCTTCCTGGTGTAAAACCCTCCCAGTTTAAACCCTTCCCGGTTTAAACCCTTCCCAGTGTAAACTCTGCCTGTTCTAAACCCTTCCTGGTGCAAACCCTTTCCGGTTTAAACCCGTCCCAGAGTCAACCCTTCCCAGTGTAAACCTTTCACAGTGTAAACCCTTCCCAGTGTAAACCTATCCAAGTGCAAACCCTCTCTGGTGTAACCACTTCCCAGAGTAAACCCTTCCCTGTGTAACCCCTTCCCAGTGTAAACCCTGCCTGGTGTAAACCCTTACCTGTGTAAACCCCTTCTGGTTTAAATCCGTACGCGTGTAAACCCTTCCCAGTTCAAACCCGAACCAGTGTAAACTCTTCACAGTGTAAACCCTTCCCAGTGTAAACTATTCCCAGTGTAAACTCTGTCTGATGTAAACCCTTCCGGGTGCAAAACATTCGCAGTGTAAAACCTTCCCAGTGTAAACTCTGCCTGATATAAACCCTTCCCGGTGTAAACAATTCCAGTGTAAACCCCTCCTGTTCTAAACCCTTCCAAGTGTAAACCCTTCCTGCTGTGAACCCTTCCTGATGTAAAGCCTGCCTGGTGTAAACCCTTACCTGTGTAAAGACTTTTCGGTGTAAACCCTTCCCAGTGTAAACTCTGCTTGATGTAAACCCTTCCCAGTGTAAACTTTGCCTGCTGTAAACCCTTCCTGGTGTAAAATCCTCCCAGTTTAAACCCTTCCCGGTGTAAACACTTCCCAGTGTAAACTCCGCCTGATGTATTCCCTTCCTAGTGCAAACCCTTTCCAGTTTAAACCCTTCCCAGTGTAAACCATTTCCAGTACAAAGCCATTCCGGTTTAAACCCTTCCCAGTGTAAACCATTTCCAGTGTAAATCCTTCACAGTATAAACCTTTCACAGTGTAAACCATTCCCAGTGGAACCTCTGCCTGATGTAAACGCTTCCCAGTGCAAAACCTTCCCAGTGCAAACCCTTACCGGTGTAAACCCTTCCCAGTGTAAACCCTTCCCGGTATAAGCCCTTCCCAGTGTAAACCCTTACCAGTGTAAACACTGCCTGATGTAAACCCTTACCAGTGTAAACACTGCCTGATGTAAACCCTTCCCAGTGTAAAAGCTTCCTGGTGTAAACCCGTCCTAGAGTAAACCCTTCCCAGTGTAAACTCTGCCTGATCTAAACACTTCCTGGTGCAAATGTTTTCCGGTTCAAACCCTTCTCAGTGTAAACCCTTTCCAGTGTAAACCCTTTCTGGTGTAAACCCTTCCCAGTGTAAACCCTGCCTGATGAAAACACTTCCTGGTGGAAACCCTTTCCGGTTTAAACCCTTCACAGTGTAAACGCTTTCCAGTGTAAACCATTTCCAGTGTAAACCCTTCCCAGTGAAAACCCTGCCTGATGAAAACCCTTCCCGGTGCAAAACATTCCCAGTGTAAACCTTTCCTGGTGTAAACCCTTCCCAGTGTAAATCCTTTCCAGTGTAAACAATTCCCAGTGTAAACCCTGCCTGGTGTAAACACTCCCTGGTGTAAACCATTCCCAGTGTAAACACTTCCTAGTCTAAACCCTGCCTGGTGTGAACCCTCCCTGGTGTAAACCTTGCCTGTGTAAACCCATTCCAGTGTAACCCTTTCCCAGTGTAAATCCTTCCTGGTGTAAACGCTTCCCAGTGAAAATCCTTCACGGTATGAACCCTTCCCAGAGTAAACTCTTCCCCGTGTAAACCCTTCCCAGTGTAAACTCTGCCGGCTGTGAACCCTTCCTGGTGTAAAACCTGCCTGGTGTAAACCCTTACCTGTGTAAACCCTTACCTGTGTAGACGCTGCCTGATGTAAACCCTTCCCAGTGTAAACTCTGCCTGGTGTGAACCCTTCATGGTGTAAACCCTGCCTGGTGTAAACCCTTCTAAGTGTAAACTCTGCCTGATGTATTCCCTTCGTAGTGCAAACCCTTTCCGGTTTAAACCCTTCCCAGTGTAAACCCTTCCCAGTGCAAACCCTTCACAGTGTAAACCCTTCCCAGTGTAAACCTTTCCCAATGTAAACTCTGCTGATGTAAACGCTTCCCGGTACAAAACCTTCCCAGTGTAAACGCTTCCTGGTGTGAACCCTTCCTGGTGTAAACCCTGCCAGGTATAAACCCTTACCTGTGTAAACCCTTCCCAGTGTAAACCCTTCCCAGTGTAAACTCTGCCTGATGTAAACTCTTCCCTGTGTAAACCCTCCCCAGTGTAAACCCTTCCCAGTGTAAACCATTTCCAGTGTAAACTCTGCATGATGTAAACTCTTCCCTGTGTAACCTCTGCCGGCTGTGAACCCTTCTTGGTGTAAATTCTAACTGGTGTGAACCCTTACCTGTGTAAACCCTTTCCGGTGCAAACACTTACCAGTGTAAACCCCTTCCAGTGTAAACCCTTTCTGGTGTAAACCCTTCCCAGTGTAAACCCTGCCTGATGAAAACCCTTCCCGGTGCAAAACCTTCCCAGCGTAAACCCTTCCTGGTGTAAAACCCTCCCAGTTTAAACCCTTCCCGGTTTAAACCCTTCCCAGTGTAAACTCTGCCTGTTCTAAACCCTTCCTGGTGCAAACCCTTTCCGGTTTAAACCCGTCCCAGAGTCAACCCTTCCCAGTGTAAACCTTTCACAGTGTAAACCCTTCCCAGTGTAAACCTATCCAAGTGCAAACCCTCTCTGGTGTAACCACTTCCCAGAGTAAACCCTTCCCTGTGTAACCCCTTCCCAGTGTAAACCCTGCCTGGTGTAAACCCTTACCTGTGTAAACCCCTTCTGGTTTAAATCCGTACGCGTGTAAACCCTTCCCAGTTCAAACCCGAACCAGTGTAAACTCTTCACAGTGTAAACCCTTCCCAGTGTAAACTATTCCCAGTGTAAACTCTGTCTGATGTAAACCCTTCCGGGTGCAAAACATTCGCAGTGTAAAACCTTCCCAGTGTAAACTCTGCCTGATATAAACCCTTCCCGGTGTAAACAATTCCAGTGTAAACCCCTCCTGTTCTAAACCCTTCCAAGTGTAAACCCTTCCTGCTGTGAACCCTTCCTGATGTAAAGCCTGCCTGGTGTAAACCCTTACCTGTGTAAAGACTTTTCGGTGTAAACCCTTCCCAGTGTAAACTCTGCTTGATGTAAACCCTTCCCAGTGTAAACTTTGCCTGCTGTAAACCCTTCCTGGTGTAAAATCCTCCCAGTTTAAACCCTTCCCGGTGTAAACACTTCCCAGTGTAAACTCCGCCTGATGTATTCCCTTCCTAGTGCAAACCCTTTCCAGTTTAAACCCTTCCCAGTGTAAACCATTTCCAGTACAAAGCCATTCCGGTTTAAACCCTTCCCAGTGTAAACCATTTCCAGTGTAAATCCTTCACAGTATAAACCTTTCACAGTGTAAACCATTCCCAGTGGAACCTCTGCCTGATGTAAACGCTTCCCAGTGCAAAACCTTCCCAGTGCAAACCCTTTCCGGTGTAAACCCTTCCCAGTGTAAACTCTACCTGCTGTTAACCCTTCCTGGTGTAAACCCTGCCTAGTGTAAAACCTTACCTGTGTAAACCATTTCCGGTGCAAAGCCTTCCCGGTGTAAACCCTTCCAAGTTCAAACTCTGCCTGATTTAAACCCTTCCCGGTGCAAACCCTTTCCGGTGTAAACCCTTCCCAGAGTAAACCCTTTCCAGTGTAAAGCCTTCACAGTGTAAACCCTGCCTGGTGAAAAACCTACTCAGTGTAAAACCTTCCTGGAGCAAACCCTTTCTAATGTAAACCCGTCCTGGTGTAAACCCTTCCCAGTGTAAACCCTTCCTGGTGTAAAGCCTTCCCAGTGTAAACTCTTCCCGGTTTAAACCCTTCCCAGTGTAAACTCTGCTTGTTCTAAACCCTTCCTGGGGCAAACCCTTTCCGGTTTAAACCTTTCCCAGTGTAAACCCTTCCAGGTGTAAACCATTCCCAGCGTAAACTCTTCCCGGTTTAAACCCTTCCCAGTGTAAACTCTGCCTCATCTAAACCCTTCCTGGTGCAAACCCTTTCCGGTTTAAACCCTTCCCAGTGTAAATCTTTCACAGTGTAAACCCTTCCCAGTGTAAACCCATCCAAGTGCAAACCCTCTCTGGTGTAACCACTTCCCAGTGTAAACCCTTCCCTGTGTAACCCCTTCCCAGTGTAAACCCTGCCTGGTGTAAACCCTTACCTGTGTAAACCCCTTCTGGTTTAAACCCGTACGTGTGTAAACCCTTCCCAGTTCAAACCCGAACCAGTGTAAACTCTTCACAGTGTAAACCCTTCCCAGTGTAAACTATTCCCAGTGTAAAATCTGTCTGATATAAACCCTTCCGGGTGCAAAACATTCGCAGTGTAAAACCTTCCCAGTGTAAACTCTGCCTGATATAAACCCTTCCCGGTGTAAACAATTCCAGTGTAAACCCCTCCTGTTCTAAACCCTTCCCAGTGTAAACCCTTCCTGCTGTGAACCCTTCCTGATGTAAACCCTGCCTGGTGTAAACCCTTACCTGTGTAAAGACTTTTCGGTGTAAACCCTTCCCAGTGTAAACTCTGCTTGATGTAAACCCTTCCCAGTGTAAACTTTGCCTGCTGTAAACCCTTCCTGGTGTAAAATCCTCCCAGTTTAAACCCTTCCCGGTGTAAACACTTCCCAGTGTAAACTCCGCCTGATGTATTCCCTTCCCAGTGCAAACCCTTTCCAGTTTAAACCCTTCCCAGTGTAAACCATTTCCAGTACAAAGCCATTCAGGTTTAAACCCTTCCCAGTGCAAACCATTTCCAGTGTAAATCCTTCACAGTATAAACCTTTCACAGTGTAAACCATTCCCAGTGGAACCTCTGCCTGATGTAAACGCTTCCCAGTGCAAAACCTTCCCAGTGCAAACCCTTTTCGGTGTAAACCCTTCCCAGTGTAAACTCTACCTGCTGTTAACCCTTCCTGGTGTAAACCCTGTCTAGTGTGAACCCTTACCTGTGTAAACCATTTCCGGTGCAAACCCTTCCCGGTGTAAACCCTTCCCAGTGTAAACTCGCTGCTGTTAAACCTTCCTGGTGTAAACCCTGCCTGGTGTGAACCCTTACCTGTGTAAACCCTTTCCGGTGCAAACCCTTCCCGGTGTAAACCCTTTCAAGTGTAAACTCTGCCTGATGAAAACCCTTCCCGGTGCAAACCCTTTCCGGTGTAAACCCTTCCCAGAGTAAACCCTTTCCAGTGTAAACCCTGCCTGGTGAAAAACCTTCTCAGTGTAAAACCTTCCTGGAGCAAACACTACCTAGTGTAAACCCGTCCTGGTGTAAACCCTTCCCAGTATAAACCCTTCCCGGTGTAAACCCCTCCCAGTGTAAACCCTTCCCGGTATAAACCCTTCACAGTGTAAACCCTTACCAATGTAAACTCTGCCTGATATAAACCCTTCCCAGTGTAAAAGCGTCCTGGTGTAAACCTGTCCTAGAGTAAGCCCTTCCCAGTGTAAACTCTGCCTGATCTAAACACTTCCTGGTGCAAATGCTTTCCGGTTTAAACCCTTCCCAGTGTAAATCCTTTCAAATGTAAACCCTTTCTGGTGTAAACCCTTCCCAGTGTAAACCCTGCCTGATGAAAACCCTTCCCGGTGCAAAACCTTCCCAGCGTAAACCCTTCCTGGTGTAAATCCTTCCCAGTGTAAACTCTTACCAGTTTAACCCCTTCCCAGTGTAAACTCTGCCTGATCTAAACCCTTCCTGGTGGAAACCCATTCCGGTTTAAACCCTTCCCAGTGTAAGCGCTTTCCAGTGTAAACCCTTCCTAGTCTAAACCCTGCCTGGTGTAAACCCTCCCTGGTGTAAACCTTGCCTGTGTAAACCCAATCCGGTGTATCCCTTTCCCAGTGTAAATCCTTCCTGGTGTAAACGCTTCTCAGTGAAAATACTTCCCGGTGTGAACCCTTCCCAGAGTAAACTCTTCCCCGTGTAAACCCTTCCCAGTGTAAACTCTGCCTGCTGTGAACCCTTCCTGGTGTAAAACCTGCCTGGTGTAAACCCTTACCTGTGTAAACCCTTTCCGGTGCAAACGCTTCCCGGTGTAAATCCTTTCCGGTGTAAACCCTTCCCGGTGTAAACCCTTCCAAGTGTAGACGCTGCCTGATGTAAACCCTTCCCAGCGTAAATCCTTCCCAGTGTAAACCCTTCCCAGTGTAAACTCTGCCTGGCTTGCACCCTTTGTGGTGTAAACCCTGCCTGGTGTAAACTCTTCTAAGTGTAAACTCTGCCTGATGTATTCCCTTCGTAGTGCAAACCCGTTCCGGTTTAAACCTTTCCCAGTGTAAACCATTTCCAGTGTAAACCCTTCACAGTGTAAACCCTTCCCAGTGTAAACCTTTCCCAATGTAAACTCTGCTGATGTAAATGCTTCCCAGTGCAGAACCTTCCCAGTGTAAGCCCTTCCTGCTGTGAACCCTTCTTGCTGTGAACCCTTCCTGGTGTAAACCCTGCCAGGTATAAACCCTTACCTGTGTAAACCCTCCCCGGTGTAAACCCTTCCCAGTGTAAACTCTGCCTGATGTAAACTCTTCCCTGTGTAAAACCTTCCCGGTGTAAACTTTGCCAGCTGTGAACCCCTCCTGGTGTAAATTCTAACTGGTGTAAACCCTTACCTGTGTAAAGCCTTTCCGGTGCAAACCCTTCCCGGTGTAAAACCTTCCAAGTGTAAACCCTTCCCTGTGTAAACCCTTTCGAGTGTAAACCCATCCCAGTGCAAACCCTTTCCAGTGTAAACCCTTCCCAGTGTAAACCCCTTCCAGTGTAAACCCTTCACAGTGTAAACCCTTCCCTGTGTAAACCCTTTCGAGTGTACACCCATCCCAGTGCAAACCCTTTCCAGTGTAAACCCTTCACAGTGTAAACCCTTCCTGGTGTAAACACTTCCCGTTGAAAATCCTATCCGGTGTGAACTCTTCCCAGAGTAAACTCTTCTCGATGTAAACCCTTCCCAGTGTAAACTCTACCAGCTGTGAACCCTTCCTGGTGTAAACCCTTACCTGTGTAAACCCCTTCTGGTTTAAACCCGTACGTGTGTAAACCCTTCCCAGTTCAAACCCGAACCAGTGTAAACTCTTCACAGTGTAAGCCCTTCCCAGTGTAAACTATTCCCAGTGTAAACTCTGTCTGATGTAAACCCTTCCGGGTGCAAAACATTCGCAGTGTAAAACCTTCCCAGTGTAAACTCTGCCTGATATAAACCCTTCCCGGTGTAAAGAATTCCAGTGTAAACCCCTCCTGTTCTAAACCCTTCCCAGTGTAAACCCTTCCTGCTGTGAACCCTTCCTGATGTAAACCCTGCCTGGTGTAAACCCTTACCTGTGTAAAGACTTTTCGGTGTAAACCCTTCCCAGTGTAAACTCTGCTTGATGTAAACCCTTCCCAGTGTAAACTTTGCCTGCTGTAAATCCTTCCTGGTGTAAAATCCTCCCAGTTTAAACCCTTCCCGGTGTAAACACTTCCCAGTGTAAACTCCGCCTGATGTATTCCCTTCCTAGTGCAAACCCTTTCCAGTTTAAACCCTTCCCAGTGCAAACCATTTCCAGTGTAAATCCTTCACAGTATAAACCTGTCACAGTGTAAACCATTCCCAGTGGAACCTCTGCCTGATGTAAACGCTTCCCAGTGCAAAACCTTCCCAGTGCAAACCCTTTTCGGTGTAAACCCTTCCCAGTGTAAACTCTACCTGCTGTTAACCCTTCCTGGTGTAAACCCTGTCTAGTGTGAACCCTTACCTGTGTAAACCATTTCCGGTGCAAACCCTTCCCGGTGTAAACCCTTCCCAGTGTAAACTCGCTGCTGTTAAACCTTCCTGGTGTAAACCCTGCCTGGTGTGAACCCTTACCTGTGTAAACCCTTTCCGGTGCAAACCCTTCCCGGTGTAAACCCTTTCAAGTGTAAACTCTGCCTGATGAAAACCCTTCCCGGTGCAAACCCTTTCCGGTGTAAACCCTTCCCAGAGTAAACCCTTTCCAGTGTAAACCCTGCCTGGTGAAAAACCTTCTCAGTGTAAAACCTTCCTGGAGCAAACACTACCTAGTGTAAACCCGTCCTGGTGTAAACCCTTCCCAGTATAAACCCTTCCCGGTGTAAACCCCTCCCAGTGTAAACCCTTCCCGGTATAAACCCTTCACAGTGTAAGCCCTTACCAATGTAAACTCTGCCTGATGTAAACCCTTCCCAGTGTAAAAGCGTCCTGGTGTAAACCCGTCCTAGAGTAAGCCCTTCCCAGTGTAAACTCTGCCTGATCTAAACACTTCCTGGTGCAAATGCTTTCCGGTTTAAACCCTTCCCAGTGTAAATCCTTTCAAATGTAAACCCTTTCTGGTGTAAACCCTTCCCAGTGTAAACCCTGCCTGATGAAAACCCTTCCCGGTGCAAAACCTTCCCAGCGTAAACCCTTCCTGGTGTAAATCCTTCCCAGTGTAAACTCTTACCAGTTTAACCCCTTCCCAGTGTAAACTCTGCCTGATCTAAACCCTTCCTGGTGGAAACCCATTCCGGTTTAAACCCTTCCCAGTGTAAGCGCTTTCCAGTGTAAACCCTTCCTAGTCTAAACCCTGCCTGGTGTAAACCCTCCCTGGTGTAAACCTTGCCTGTGTAAACCCAATCTGGTGTATCCCTTTCCCAGTGTAAATCCTTCCTGGTGTAAACGCTTCTCAGTGAAAATACTTCCCGGTGTGAACCCTTCCCAGAGTAAACTCTTCCCCGTGTAAACCCTTCCCAGTGTAAACTCTGCCTGCTGTGAACCCTTCCTGGTGTAAAACCTGCCTGGTGTAAACCCTTACCTGTGTAAACCCTTTCCGGTGCAAACGCTTCCCGGTGTAAATCCTTTCCGGTGTAAACCCTTCCCGGTGTAAACCCTTCCAAGTGTAGACGCTGCCTGATGTAAACCCTTCCCAGCGTAAATCCTTCCCAGTGTAAACCCTTCCCAGTGTAAACTCTGCCTGGCTTGCACCCTTTGTGGTGTAAACCCTGCCTGGTGTAAACTCTTCTAAGTGTAAACTCTGCCTGATGTATTCCCTTCGTAGTGCAAACCCGTTCCGGTTTAAACCTTTCCCAGTGTAAACCATTTCCAGTGTAAACCCTTCACAGTGTAAACCCTTCCCAGTGTAAACCTTTCCCAATGTAAACTCTGCTGATGTAAATGCTTCCCAGTGCAGAACCTTCCCAGTGTAAGCCCTTCCTGCTGTGAACCCTTCTTGCTGTGAACCCTTCCTGGTGTAAACCCTGCCAGGTATAAACCCTTACCTGTGTAAACCCTCCCCGGTGTAAACCCTTCCCAGTGTAAACTCTGCCTGATGTAAACTCTTCCCTGTGTAAAACCTTCCCGGTGTAAACTTTGCCAGCTGTGAACCCCTCCTGGTGTAAATTCTAACTGGTGTAAACCCTTACCTGTGTAAAGCCTTTCCGGTGCAAACCCTTCCCGGTGTAAAACCTTCCAAGTGTAAACCCTTCCCTGTGTAAACCCTTTCGAGTGTAAACCCATCCCAGTGCAAACCCTTTCCAGTGTAAACCCTTCCCAGTGTAAACCCCTTCCAGTGTAAACCCTTCACAGTGTAAACCCTTCCCTGTGTAAACCCTTTCGAGTGTACACCCATCCCAGTGCAAACCCTTTCCAGTGTAAACCCTTCACAGTGTAAACCCTTCCTGGTGTAAACACTTCCCGTTGAAAATCCTATCCGGTGTGAACTCTTCCCAGAGTAAACTCTTCTCGATGTAAACCCTTCCCAGTGTAAACTCTACCAGCTGTGAACCCTTCCTGGTGTAAACCCTTACCTGTGTAAACCCCTTCTGGTTTAAACCCGTACGTGTGTAAACCCTTCCCAGTTCAAACCCGAACCAGTGTAAACTCTTCACAGTGTAAGCCCTTCCCAGTGTAAACTATTCCCAGTGTAAACTCTGTCTGATGTAAACCCTTCCGGGTGCAAAACATTCGCAGTGTAAAACCTTCCCAGTGTAAACTCTGCCTGATATAAACCCTTCCCGGTGTAAAGAATTCCAGTGTAAACCCCTCCTGTTCTAAACCCTTCCCAGTGTAAACCCTTCCTGCTGTGAACCCTTCCTGATGTAAACCCTGCCTGGTGTAAACCCTTACCTGTGTAAAGACTTTTCGGTGTAAACCCTTCCCAGTGTAAACTCTGCTTGATGTAAACCCTTCCCAGTGTAAACTTTGCCTGCTGTAAATCCTTCCTGGTGTAAAATCCTCCCAGTTTAAACCCTTCCCGGTGTAAACACTTCCCAGTGTAAACTCCGCCTGATGTATTCCCTTCCTAGTGCAAACCCTTTCCAGTTTAAACCCTTCCCAGTGCAAACCATTTCCAGTGTAAATCCTTCACAGTATAAACCTGTCACAGTGTAAACCATTCCCAGTGGAACCTCTGCCTGATGTAAACGCTTCCCAGTGCAAAACCTTCCCAGTGCAAACCCTTTTCGGTGTAAACCCTTCCCAGTGTAAACTCTACCTGCTGTTAACCCTTCCTGGTGTAAACCCTGTCTAGTGTGAACCCTTACCTGTGTAAACCATTTCCGGTGCAAACCCTTCCCGGTGTAAACCCTTCCCAGTGTAAACTCGCTGCTGTTAAACCTTCCTGGTGTAAACCCTGCCTGGTGTGAACCCTTACCTGTGTAAACCCTTTCCGGTGCAAACCCTTCCCGGTGTAAACCCTTTCAAGTGTAAACTCTGCCTGATGAAAACCCTTCCCGGTGCAAACCCTTTCCGGTGTAAACCCTTCCCAGAGTAAACCCTTTCCAGTGTAAACCCTGCCTGGTGAAAAACCTTCTCAGTGTAAAACCTTCCTGGAGCAAACACTACCTAGTGTAAACCCGTCCTGGTGTAAACCCTTCCCAGTATAAACCCTTCCCGGTGTAAACCCCTCCCAGTGTAAACCCTTCCCGGTATAAACCCTTCACAGTGTAAGCCCTTACCAATGTAAACTCTGCCTGATGTAAACCCTTCCCAGTGTAAAAGCGTCCTGGTGTAAACCCGTCCTAGAGTAAGCCCTTCCCAGTGTAAACTCTGCCTGATCTAAACACTTCCTGGTGCAAATGCTTTCCGGTTTAAACCCTTCCCAGTGTAAATCCTTTCAAATGTAAACCCTTTCTGGTGTAAACCCTTCCCAGTGTAAACCCTGCCTGATGAAAACCCTTCCCGGTGCAAAACCTTCCCAGCGTAAACCCTTCCTGGTGTAAATCCTTCCCAGTGTAAACTCTTACCAGTTTAACCCCTTCCCAGTGTAAACTCTGCCTGATCTAAACCCTTCCTGGTGGAAACCCATTCCGGTTTAAACCCTTCCCAGTGTAAGCGCTTTCCAGTGTAAACCCTTCCTAGTCTAAACCCTGCCTGGTGTAAACCCTCCCTGGTGTAAACCTTGCCTGTGTAAACCCAATCTGGTGTATCCCTTTCCCAGTGTAAATCCTTCCTGGTGTAAACGCTTCTCAGTGAAAATACTTCCCGGTGTGAACCCTTCCCAGAGTAAACTCTTCCCCGTGTAAACCCTTCCCAGTGTAAACTCTGCCTGCTGTGAACCCTTCCTGGTGTAAAACCTGCCTGGTGTAAACCCTTACCTGTGTAAACCCTTTCCGGTGCAAACGCTTCCCGGTGTAAATCCTTTCCGGTGTAAACCCTTCCCGGTGTAAACCCTTCCAAGTGTAGACGCTGCCTGATGTAAACCCTTCCCAGCGTAAATCCTTCCCAGTGTAAACCCTTCCCAGTGTAAACTCTGCCTGGCTTGCACCCTTTGTGGTGTAAACCCTGCCTGGTGTAAACTCTTCTAAGTGTAAACTCTGCCTGATGTATTCCCTTCGTAGTGCAAACCCGTTCCGGTTTAAACCTTTCCCAGTGTAAACCATTTCCAGTGTAAACCCTTCACAGTGTAAACCCTTCCCAGTGTAAACCTTTCCCAATGTAAACTCTGCTGATGTAAATGCTTCCCGGTGCAGAACCTTCCCAGTGTAAGCCCTTCCTGCTGTGAACCCTTCTTGCTGTGAACCCTTCCTGGTGTAAACCCTGCCAGGTATAAACCCTTACCTGTGTAAACCCTCCCCGGTGTAAACCCTTCCCAGTGTAAACTCTGCCTGATGTAAACTCTTCCCTGTGTAAACCCTTCCCGGTGTAAACTTTGCCAGCTGTGAACCCCTCCTGGTGTAAATTCTAACTGGTGTAAACCCTTACCTGTGTAAAGCCTTTCCGGTGCAAACCCTTCCCGGTGTAAAACCTTCCAAGTGTAAACCCTTCCCTGTGTAAACCCTTTCGAGTGTAAACCCATCCCAGTGCAAACCCTTTCCAGTGTAAACCCTTCCCAGTGTAAACCCCTTCCAGTGTAAACCCTTCACAGTGTAAACCCTTCCCTGTGTAAACCCTTTCGAGTGTACACCCATCCCAGTGCAAACCCTTTCCAGTGTAAACCCTTCACAGTGTAAACCCTTCCTGGTGTAAACACTTCCCGTTGAAAATCCTATCCGGTGTGAACTCTTCCCAGAGTAAACTCTTCTCGATGTAAACCCTTCCCAGTGTAAACTCTACCAGCTGTGAACCCTTCCTGGTGTAAACCCTTACCTGTGTAAACCCCTTCTGGTTTAAACCCGTACGTGTGTAAATCCTTCCCAGTTCAAACCCGAACCAGTGTAAACTCTTCACAGTGTAAGCCCTTCCCAGTGTAAACTATTCCCAGTGTAAACTCTGTCTGATGTAAACCCTTCCGGGTGCAAAACATTCGCAGTGTAAAACCTTCCCAGTGTAAACTCTGCCTGATATAAACCCTTCCCGGTGTAAAGAATTCCAGTGTAAACCCCTCCTGTTCTAAACCCTTCCCAGTGTAAACCCTTCCTGCTGTGAACCCTTCCTGATGTAAACCCTGCCTGGTGTAAACCCTTACCTGTGTAAAGACTTTTCGGTGTAAACCCTTCCCAGTGTAAACTCTGCTTGATGTAAACCCTTCCCAGTGTAAACTTTGCCTGCTGTAAATCCTTCCTGGTGTAAAATCCTCCCAGTTTAAACCCTTCCCGGTGTAAACACTTCCCAGTGTAAACTCCGCCTGATGTATTCCCTTCCTAGTGCAAACCCTTTCCAGTTTAAACCCTTCCCAGTGCAAACCATTTCCAGTGTAAATCCTTCACAGTATAAACCTGTCACAGTGTAAACCATTCCCAGTGGAACCTCTGCCTGATGTAAACGCTTCCCAGTGCAAAACCTTCCCAGTGCAAACTCTTTCCGGTGTAAACCCTTCCCAGTGTAAACTCTACCTGCTGTTAACCCTTCCTGGTGTAAACCCTGCCTAGTGTAAACCCTTACCTGTGTAAACCATTTCCGGTGCAAACCCTTCCCGGTGTAAACCCTTCCAAGTTCAAACTCTGCCTGATTTAAACCCTTCCCGGTGCAAACCCTTTCCGGTGCAAACCCTTCCCAGAGTAAACCCTTTCCAGTGTAAAGCCTTCACAGTGTAAACCCTGCCTGGTGTAAACCTTAACCTGTGTAAAGACTTTCTGGTGTAAACCCTTCTCAGTGTAAATCCTTCCCCTTCGCAGTTTAAACTCTGCTTGATGTAAACCCTTCCCAGTTTAAACTCTGCCTGATGTAACCCTTCCCGGTGCAAAACATTCCCAGTGTAAACTCTGCCTGATATAAACCCTTTCCGGTGTAAACACTTCCAGTGTAAACCCCTCCTGTTCTAATCCCTTCGCAGTGTAAACCCTTCCTGGTGTGAACGCTTCCTGGTGTAAACCCTGCCTGGTGTAAACCTTTACCTGTGTAAAGACTTTCCGGTGTAAACCTTTCCCAGTGTAAACTCTGCCTGCTGTAAACCCTTACCTGTGTAAAGCCTTTCCGGTGCAAACCCTTTCCGGTGTAAACCCTTCCCAGAGTAAACTCTTTCCAGTGTAAAGCCTTCATAGTGTAAACCCTGCCTGGTGAAAAACCTTCTCAGTGTAAAACCTTCCTGGAGCAAACCCTTTCTAGTGTAAACCCGTCCTGGTGTAAACCGTTCTCAGTGTAAACCCTGCCTGGTGTAAAGCCTTCCCAGTGTAAACTCTTCCCGGTTTAAACCCTTCCCAGTGTAAACTCTGCCTGTTCTAAACCCTTCCTGGTGCAAACCCTTTCGGGTTTAAACCCGTCCCAGAGTCAACCCTTCCCAGTGTAAACCCATCCAAGTGCAAACCCTCTCTGGTGTAACCACTTCCCAGTGTAAACCCTTCCCTGTGCAACCCCTTCCCAGTGTAAACCCTGCCTGGTGTAAACCCTTACCTGTGTAAACCCCTTCTGGTTTTAACCCGTACGTGTGTAAACCCTTCCCAGTTCAAACCCGAACCAGTGTAAACTCTTCACAGTGTAAACCCTTCCCAGTGTAAACTATTCCCAGTGTAAACTCTGTCTGATGTAAACCCTTCCGGGTGCAAAACATTCGCAGTATAAAACCTTCCCAGTGTAAACTCTGCCTGATATAAACCCTTCCCGGTGTAAACAATTCCAGTGTAAACCCCTCCTGTTCTAAACCCTTCCCAGTGTAAACCCTTCCTGCTGTGAACCCTTCCTGATGTAAACCCTGCCTGGTGTAAACCCTTACCTGTGTAAACACTTTTCGGTGTAAACCCTTCTCAGTGTAAACTCTGCTTGATGTAAACCCTTCCCAGTGTAAACTTTGCCTGCTGTAAACCCTTCCTGGTGTAAAATCCTCCCAGTTTAAACCCTTCCCGGTGTAAACACTTCCCAGTGTAAACTCTGCCTGATGTATTCCCTTCCTAGTGCAAACCCTTTCCAGTTTAAACCCTTCCCAGTGTAAACCATTTCCAGTACAAAGCCATTCCGGTTTAAACCCTTCCCAGTGTAAACCATTTCCAGTGTAAATCCTTCACAGTATAAACCTTTCACAGTGTAAACCATTCCCAGTGGAACCTCTGCCTGATGTAAACGCTTCCCAGTGCAAAACCTTCCCAGTGCAAACCCTTTTCGGTGTAAACCCTTCCCAGTGTAAACTCTACCTGCTGTTAACCCTTCCTGGTGTAAACCCTGCCTAGTGTGAACCCTTACCTGTGTAAACCATTGCCGGTGCAAACCCTTCCCGGTGTAAACCCTTCCCAGTGTAAACTCTACCTGCTGTTAAACCTTCCTGGTGTAAACCCTGCCTGCTGTGAACCCTTACCTGTGTAAACCCTTTCCGGTGCAAACCCTTCCCGGTGTAAACCCTTTCAAGTGTAAACTCTGCCTGATGTAAACCCTTCCCGGTGCAAACCCTTTCCAGTGTAAACCCTTCCCAGAGTAAACCCTTTCCAGTGTAAACCCTGCCTGGTGAAAAACCTTCTCAGTGTAAAACCTTCCTGGAGCAAACACTTCCTCGTGTAAACCCGTCCTGGTGTAAACCCTTCCCAGTATAAACCCTTCCTGGTGTAAACCCCTCCCAGTGTAAACCCTTCTCGGTATAAACCCTTCACAGTGTAAAGCCTTACCAATGTAAACTCTGCCTGATGTAAACCCTTCCCAGTGTAAAAGATTGCTGGTGTAAACCCGCCCTAGAGTAAACCCTTCCCAGTGTAAACTCTGCCTGATCTAAACACTTCCTGGTGCAAACGCTTTCCGGTTTAAACCCTTCCCAGTGTAAACCCTTTCCAGTGTAAACCCTTTCTGGTGTAAACCCTTCCCAGTGTAAACCCTGCCTGATGAAAACCCTTCCCGGTGCAAAAGCTTCCCAGCGTAAACCCTTCCTGGTGTAAATCCTTCCCAGTGTAAACTCTTACCAGTTTAACCCCTTCCCAGTGTAAACTCTGCCTGATCTAAACCCTTCCTGGTGGAAACCCATTCCGGTTTAAACCCTTCCCAGTGTAAACCATTTCCAGTACAAAGCCATTCCGGTTTAAACCCTTCCCAGTGTAAACCATTTCCAGTGTAAATCCTTCACAGTATAAACCTTTCACAGTGTAAACCATTCCCAGTGGAACCTCTGCCTGATGTAAACGCTTCCCAGTGCAAAACCTTCCCAGTGCAAACCCTTTTCGGTGTAAACCCTTCCCAGTGTAAACTCTACCTGCTGTTAACCCTTCCTGGTGTAAACCCTGCCTAGTGTGAACCCTTACCTGTGTAAACCATTGCCGGTGCAAACCCTTCCCGGTGTAAACCCTTCCCAGTGTAAACTCTACCTGCTGTTAAACCTTCCTGGTGTAAACCCTGCCTGCTGTGAACCCTTACCTGTGTAAACCCTTTCCGGTGCAAACCCTTCCCGGTGTAAACCCTTTCAAGTGTAAACTCTGCCTGATGTAAACCCTTCCCGGTGCAAACCCTTTCCAGTGTAAACCCTTCCCAGAGTAAACCCTTTCCAGTGTAAACCCTGCCTGGTGAAAAACCTTCTCAGTGTAAAACCTTCCTGGAGCAAACACTTCCTCGTGTAAACCCGTCCTGGTGTAAACCCTTCCCAGTATAAACCCTTCCTGGTGTAAACCCCTCCCAGTGTAAACCCTTCTCGGTATAAACCCTTCACAGTGTAAAGCCTTACCAATGTAAACTCTGCCTGATGTAAACCCTTCCCAGTGTAAAAGATTGCTGGTGTAAACCCGCCCTAGAGTAAACCCTTCCCAGTGTAAACTCTGCCTGATCTAAACACTTCCTGGTGCAAACGCTTTCCGGTTTAAACCCTTCCCAGTGTAAACCCTTTCCAGTGTAAACCCTTTCTGGTGTAAACCCTTCCCAGTGTAAACCCTGCCTGATGAAAACCCTTCCCGGTGCAAAAGCTTCCCAGCGTAAACCCTTCCTGGTGTAAATCCTTCCCAGTGTAAACTCTTACCAGTTTAACCCCTTCCCAGTGTAAACTCTGCCTGATCTAAACCCTTCCTGGTGGAAACCCATTCCGGTTTAAACCCTTCCCAGTGTAAGCGCTTTCCAGTGTAAACCCTTCCCAGTGTAAACCCTTCCTAGTCTAAACCCTGCCTGGTGTAAACCCTCCCTGCTGTAAACCTTGCCTGTGTAAACCCAATCCGGTGTAACCCTTTCCCAGTGTAAATCCTTCCTGGTGTAAACGCTTCTCAGTGAAAATACTTCCCGGTGTGAACCCTTCCCAGAGTAAACTCTTCCCCGTGTAAACCCTTCCCAGTGTAAACTCTGCCTGCTGTGAACCCTTCCTGGTGTAAAACCTGCCTGGTGTAAACCCTTACCTGTGTAAACCCTTTCCGGTGCAAACCCTTTCCGGTGTAAATCCTTTCCGGTGTAAACCCTTCCCGGTGTAAACCCTTCCAAGTGTAGACGCTGCCTGATGTAAACCCTTCCCAGTGTAAATCCTTCCCAGTGTAAACCCTTCCCAGTGTAAACTCTGCCTGGTGTGCACCCTTCGTGGTGTAAACCCTGCCTGGTGTAAACCCTTCTAAGTGTAAACTCTGCCTGATGTATTCCCTTCGTAGTGCAAACCCTATCCGGTTTAAACCCTTCCCAGTGTAAACATTTCCCAATGTAAACTCTGCTGATGTAAATGCTTCCCGGTGCAGAACCTTCCCAGTGTAAGACCTTCCTGCTGTGAACCCTTCCTGGTGTGAACCCTTCCTGGTGTAAACCCTGCCAGGTATAAACCCTTACCTGTGTAAACCCTCCCCGGTGTAAACCCTTCCCAGTGTAAACTCTGCCTGATGTAAACTCTTCCCTGTGTAAACCCTTCCCGGTGTAAACTCTGACAGCTGTGAACCCTTCCTGGTGTAAATTCTAACTGGTGTAAACCCTTACCTGTGTAAACCCTTTCCGGTGCAAACCCTTCCCGGTGTAAACCCTTCCAAGTGTAAACCCTTCCCTGTGTAAACCCTTTCCAGTGTAAACCCATCCCAGTGCAAACCCTTTCCAGTGTAAACCCTTCCCAGTGTAAACCCTTTCCAGTGTAAACCCTTCACAGTGTAAACCCTTCCCTGTGTAAACCCTTTCGAGTGTAAACCCATCCCAGTGCAAACGCTTTCCAGTGTAAACCCTTCCCTGTGTAAACCCTTTCCAGTGTAAACCCTTTCGAGTGTACACCCATCCCAGTGCAAACCCTTTCCAGTGTAAACCGTTCACAGTGTAAACCCTTCCTGGTGTAAACACTTCCCGTTGAAAATCCTACCCGGTGTGAACTCTTCCCAGAGTAAACTCTTCTCGATGTAAACCCTTCCCAGTGTAAACTCTACCAGCTGTGAACCATTCCTGGTGTAAACCCTTACCTGTGTAAACCCCTTCTGGTTGAAACCCGTACGTGTGTAAACCCTTCCCAGTTCAAACCCGAACCAGTGTAAACTCTTCACAGTGTAAACCCTTCCCAGTGTAAACTATTCCCAGTGTAAACTCTGTCTGATGTAAACCCTTCCGGGTGCAAAACATTCGCAGTGTAAAACCTTCCCAGTGTAAATTCTGCCTGATATAAACCCTTCCCGGTGTAAACAATTCCAGTGTAAACCCCTCCTGTTCTAAACCCTTCCAAGTGTAAACCCTTCCTGCTGTGAACCCTTCCTGATGTAAACCCTGCCTGGTGTAAACCCTTACCTGTGTAAAGACTTTTTGGTGTAAACCCTTCCCAGTGTAAACTCTGCCTGCTGTAAACCCTTCCCGGTGTAAACGCTTCCCAGTGTAAACTCTGCCTGATGTATTCCCTTCCTAGTGCAAACCCTTTCCAGTTTAAACCCTTCCCAGTGTAAACCATTTCCAGTACAAAGCCATTCCGGTTTAAACCCTTCCCAGTGTAAACCATTTCCAGTGTAAATCCTTCACAGTATAAACCTTTCACAGTGTAAACCATTCCCAGTGGAACCTCTGCCTGATGTAAACGCTTCCCAGTGCAAAACCTTCCCAGTGCAAACCCTTTTCGGTGTAAACCCTTCCCAGTGTAAACTCTGCCTGGTGTGCACCCTTCGTGGTGTAAACCCTGCCTGGTGTAAACCCTTCTAAGTGTAAACTCTGCCTGATGTATTTCCTTCGTAGTGCAAACCCTTTCCGGTTTAAACCTTTCCCAGTGTAAAGCATTTCCAGTGTAAACCCTTCACAGTGTAAACCCTTCCCTGTGTAAACCTTTCCCAATGTAAACTCTGCTGATGTAAATGCTTCCCGGTGCAGAACCTTCCCAGTGTAAGCCCTTCCTGCTGTGAACCCTTCCTGGTGTGAACCCTTCCTGGTGTAAACCCTGCCAGGTATAAACCCTTACCTGTGTAAACCCTCCCCGGTGTAAACCCTTCCCAGTGTAAACTCTGCCTGATGTAAACTCTTCCCGGTGTAAACTCTGCCAGCTGTGAACCCTTCCTGGTGTAAATTCTAACTGGTGTAAACCCTTACCTGTGTAAACCCTTTCCGGTGCAAACCCTTCCCGGTGTAAACCCTTCCAAGTGTAAACCCTTCCCTGTGTAAACCCTTTCGAGTGTAAACCCATCCCAGTGCAAACCCTTTCCAGTGTAAACCCTTCCCAGTATAAACCCTTCCCTGTGTAAACCCTTTCGAGTGTAAACCCATCCCAGTGCAAACCCTTTCCAGTGTAAACCCTTCCCAGTGTAAAAGCTTCCTGGTGTAAACCCGTCCTAGAGTAAACCCTTCCCAGTGTAAACTCTGCCTGATCTAAACACTTCCTGGTGCAAATGCTTTCCGGTTTAAACCCTTACCAGTGTAAACCCTTTCCAGTGTAAATCCTTTCCGGTGCAAACCCTTCCCGGTGTAAACCCTTCCAAGTGTAAACCCTTCCCTGTGTAAACCCTTTCGAGTGTAAACCCATCCCAGTGCAAACCCTTTCCAGTGTAAACCCTTCCCAGTGTAAACCCTTTCCAGTGTAAACCCTTCACAGTGTAAACCCTTCCCTGTGTACACCCTTTCGAGTGTAAACCCATCCCAGTGCAAACGCTTTCCAGTGTAAACCCTTCCCTGTGTAAACCCTTTCCAGTGTAAACCCTTCCCTGTGTAAACCCTTTTGAGTGTACACCCATCCCAGTGCAAACCCTTTCCAGTGTAAACCCTTCACAGTGTAAACCCTTCCTGGTGTAAACACTTCCCGTTGAAAATCCTACCCGGTGTGAACTCTTCCCAGAGTAAACTCTTCTCGATGTAAACCCTTCCCAGTGTAAACTCTACCAGCTGTGAACCCTTCCTGGTGTAAACCCTGCCTTGTGTAAACCCTTCGCAGTGTAAACCCTTCCCAGTGTAAACCCATCCCGGTGCAAACCCTTTCCGGTGTAAACACTTCCCAGCGTAAACCCTTCCCTGTGTAACTCCTTCCCAGTGTAAACTCTGCCTGGAGTGAACTTTTCCTGGTGTAAACCCTGCCTGGTGTAAAGCCTTACCTGTGTAAACCCGTTCTGATGTAAACCCGTATGTGTGTAAATCCTTCCCAGTTCAAACCCGAACCGGTGTAAACTCTTCACAGTGTAAACCCTTCCCAGTGTAAATTATTCCCAGTGTAATCTCTGCCTGATGTAAACACTTACCTGTGTAAAGACTTTCTGGTGTAAACCCTTTCCAGTGTAAACTCTGCCTACTGTAACCCCTTCCCAGTATAAAACCTTCCCAGTTTAAACCCTTCCCGGTGTAAACCCTTCCAAGTGTAAACTCTGCCTGATGTGAACCCTTCCCACTGCAAACCCTTTCCGGTGTAAACGCTTCCCAGTGTAAAACCTTTCCAGTGTAAACCCTTCACAGTGTAAACCCTGCCTGGTGAAAAACCTGCTCAGTGTAAAACCTTCCTGGAGTAAACCCTTCCCAGTGTAAACCCGTCCTGGTGTAAACCCTTCACAGTATAAACCCTTCCCGGTGTAAACCCTTCCCGATGCAAACCATTTCCGGTGTAAACGCTTCCCAGTGTAAAACCTTTCCAGTGTAAACCCTTCACAGTGTAAACCCTGCCTGGTGAAAAACCTGCTCAGTGTAAAACCTTCCTGGAGTAAACCCTTCCCAGTGTAAACCCGTCCTGGTGTAAACCCTTCGCAGTATAAACCCTTCCCGGTGTAAACCCCTCCCAGTGTAAACCCTTCCCGGTGTAAACCCCTCCCAGTGTAAACCCTTCCCGGTGTAAACCCTTCCAAGTGTAAACTCTGCCTGATGTGAACCCTTCCCGCTGCAAACCCTTTCCGGTGTAAACGCTTCCCAGTGTAAAACCTTTCCAGTGTAAACCCTTCACAGTGTAAACAATGCCTGGTGAAAAACCTGCTCAGTGTAAAACCTTCCTGGAGTAAACCCTTCCCAGTGTAAACCCGTCCTGGTGTAAACCCTTCGCAGTATAAACCCTTCCCGGTGTAAACCCTTCCCGATGCAAACCATTTCCGGTGTAAACGCTTCCCAGTGTAAAACCTTTCCAGTGTAAACCCTTCACAGCGTAAACCCTGCCTGGTGAAAAACCTGCTCAGTGTAAAACCTTCCTGGAGTAAACCCTTCCCAGTGTAAACCCGTCCTGGTGTAAACCCTTCGCAGTATAAACCCTTCCCGGTGTAAACCCCTCCCAGTGTAAACCCTTCACGGTGTAAACCCTTCCCAGTATAAAAGCTTCCCGGTGTAAACCTGTCCCAGAGGAAACCCTTCCCAGAGTAAACCCTTCCAGGTGAACACCCTTCCCAGAGAAAATTCTTCCCGGTTTAAACCCTTCCCAGTATAAACTCTGCTTGATCAAAACCCTTCCTGGTGCATACCCTTTCCGGTTTAAACCCATCCCAGAGAAAACCCTTCCCAACGTAAACCCTTTCAGGTTTGAACCCTTCCCAGCGTAAAGTCTGCCTGATCTAACCCCTTCCTGCTCCAAACCCTTTCCGATTTAAAACCTTCCCAGTGTAAACCCTTCCCAGTGTAACCCCTTCCCAGTGTAAACTCTGCCTGGTGTGAACGCTTCCTGGTGTGAACCCTGCCTGCTGTAATCCATGATCCGTGTAAACCCTTTCTGGTGTAAACTCTTACCTGTGTAAACGCTTCCCAGTTCAAACCCGACCCGGTGTAAACTCTTCATACTGTAAACTCTGCCTGATGTAAACCCTTCCCAGTGCAAACTCTGCCTGATATAAACCGTTCCCGGTGCAAACACTTCCAGTGTAAACCCCTCCTGTTCTAATCCCTTTGCAGTGTCAACCCTTCCTGGTGTGAACCCTTCCTGGTGTAAACCCTACCTGGTGTAAACCCTTACGTGTGTAAAGACTTTCCGGTGCAAACCCTTCCCAGTTTAAACTCTGCCTGATGTAAACCCTTCCCAGTGTAAACTCTGCTTGATGTAAACCCTTCCCAGTTTAAACTCTGCCTGATGTAAACCCTTCCCGGTGCAAAACATTCCCAGTGTAAACCCTTCCCAGTGTAAACTCTGCCTGATATAAACCCTTTCCGGTGTAAACACTTCCAGTGTAAACCCCTCCTGTTCTAATCCCTTCGCAGTGTAAACCCTTCCTGGTGTGAACCCTTCCTGGTGTAAACCCTGCCTGGTGTAAACCTTTACCTGTGTAAAGCCTTTCCGGTGCAAACCCTTCCCAGTGTAAACCCTTCCAAGTGTAGACTCTGCCTGATGTAAACCCTTCCCTGTGTAAATATTTCCAGTGTAAACCCTTCCAAGTGTAAACACTTCCCAGTGTAAACCCTTTACAGTGTAAACCCTGCACATTGTAAACCCTTCTCAGTGTAAACCCTTTCCAGTGTAAACCCTTTCTGGTGTAACCCCTACCCAGTGTAAATCCTTCCTGGTGTAAACCCTTCCTGGTGTAAACCCTTCCCAGTGTAAATCCTTCCGGGTGAAATGCTTCCCAGTGTAAACTCTGCCTGATATAAACCCTTCCCCGTGTAAACCCTTTCCAGTGTAAACTATTCCCAGTGTAAACACTTCCTAGTCTAAACCCTGCCTGGTGTAAACCCTCCCTGGTGTAAACCCTTGCCTGGGTAAACTCTTTCCGGTGTAACCCCTTCCCAGTGTAAATCCATCCTGGTGTAAACCCTTCCTGGTGTAAATGCTTCCCAGTGAAAACCTTCCCGGTATGAACCCTTCCCAGGAGTAAACTCTTCCCTGTGTAAACCCTTCCCAGTGTAAACTCTGCCTGCTGTGAACCCTTCCTGGTGTAAACCCTGCCTAGTGTAAACCCTTACCTGTGTAAACCCTTTCCGATGCAAACCCTTCCCGGTGTAAGCCCTTTCCAGGGTAAACCCTTCACAGTGCAAACCCATCCGAGTGCAAACCCTTTCCCATGTAAACCCTTCCCAGTGTAAATCCTTCCCAGTGTAAACTCTGCCTGGTGTGAACCCTTCGTGGTGTAAACCCTGCCTGGTGAAACTCTTCTAAGTGTAAAATATGCCTGATGTATTCCCTTCCTAGTGCAAACCCCTTCCGGTTTAAACCCTTCCCAGTGTAAACCATTTCCAGTGTAAACCCTTCACAGTGTAAACACTTCCCGGTGTAAACCTTTCCCAGTGTAAACTCTGCCTGATGTAAATGTTTCGCCGTGCAAAACCATCCCAGTGTAAACCCTTCCCGGTGTAAACCCTTCCCGTTCTAAACCCTTCCCAGTGTAACCCTTCCTGGTGTGAACCCTTCCTGGTGTAAACCCTGCCAGGTATAAACCCTTACCTGTGTAAACCCTCCCCAGTGTAAACCCTTCCCAGTGTAACCTCTGACGGCTGTGAACCCTTCCTGGTGTAAACTCTGCCTGGTGTAAACCCTTACCTGTGTAAACCCATTCCGGTGCAAACCCTTCCCAGTGTAAAGTCTTCCAAGTGTAGACACTGCCTGATGTAAACCCATCCCGGTGCAAACACTTTCCGGTGTAAACCCTTCCCAGTGTAAACCCTTTCCAGTGTAAACCCTTTCCAGTGTAAACCCTTCACAGTGTAAACCCTTCCCTGTGTAAACCCTTTCAAGTGTAACCCTTTCCAGGTGTAAATTCTTCCTGGTGTAAACCCTTCCTGGTGTAAAAGCTTCCCAGGGAAAATCCTTCCCGGAGTGAACTCTTCCCCATGTAAACCCTTCCCAGTGTAAACTCTGCCTGCTGTGAACCCTGCCTGGTGTAATCCCTAATCTGTGTAAACCCTTTCTGGTGTAAACCCTTACCTGTGTAAACCCTTCCCAGTTCAAACTCGACCCGGTGTAAACCCTTCCCAGTGTAAACTCTGCCTGCTGTAAACCCTTCCCGGTGAAAAACCTTCCCAGTTTAAACCCTTCCTGGTGTAAACACTTCCCAGTGTAAACCCTTCCCGTTGTAAACGCTTACCGGTGTAAACCCTTCCCGGCGTAAACCTTTCCCAGTGTAAACTCTGCCTGATGTAAACCCTTCCCTGTGTAAACCCTTTCCGGTGTAAACCCTTCCCGGTGTAAACCCTTTCAAGGGTAAACCCTTCACAGTGTAAACCCATCCCAGTGCAAACCCTTTCCTGTGTAAACCCTTCCCAGTGTAAACTCTGCCTGGTGTGAACCCTTCGTGGTGTAAACCCTGCCTGGTGAAACTCTTCCAAGTGTAAAATATGCCTGATGTATTCCCTTCCTAGTGCAAACCCCTTCCGGTTTAAACCCTTCCCAGTGTAAACCATTTCCAGTGTAAACCCTTCACAGTGTAAACACTTCCCGGTGTAAACCTTTCCCAGTGTAAACTCTGCCTGATGTAAATGTTTCGCCGTGCAAAACCATCCCAGTGTAAACCCTTCCCATTCTAAACCCTTCCCAGTGTAACCCTTCCTGGTGTGAACCCTTCCTGGTGTAAACCCTGCCTTGTGTAAACCCTTCGCAGTGTAAACCCTTCCCAGTGTAAACCCATCCCGGTGCAAACCTTTTCCGGTGTAAACACTTCCCAGCGTAAACCCTTCCCTGTGTAACTCCTTCCCAGTGTAAACTCTGCCTGGAGTGAACTTTTCCTGGTGTAAACCCTGCCTGGTGTAAACCCTTACCTGTGTAAACCCGTTCTGGTGTAAACCCGTATGTGTGTAAATCCTTCCCAGTTCAAACCCGAACCGGTGTAAACTCTTCACAGTGTAAACCCTTCCCAGTGTAAACTATTCCCAGTGTAATCTCTGCCTGATGTAAACCCTTACCTGTGTAAAGACTTTCTGGTGTAAACCCTTCCTAGTGTAAACTGTGCTTGATGTAAACCCTTCCCAGTGTAAACTCTGCCTGCTGTAACCCCTTCCTGGTGTAAAACCTTCCCAGTTTAAACCCTTCCCGGTGTAAACCCTTCCAAGTGTAAACTCTGCCTGATGTAAACCCTTCCCGCTGCAAAACCTTTCCGGTGTAAACGCTTCCCAGTGTAAAACCTTTCCAGTGTAAACCCTTCACAGTGTAAACCCTGCCTGGTGAAAAACCTGCTCAGTGTATAACCTTCCTGGAGTAAACCCTTCCCAGTGTAAACCCGTCCTGGTGTAAACCCGTCGCAGTACAAACCCTTCCCGGTGTAAACCCTTCCCAGTGTAAAAGCTTCCCGGTGTAAACCTGTCCCAGAGGAAACCCTTCCCAGAGTAAACCCTTCCAGGTGAACACCCTTCCCAGAGAAAATTCTTCCCGGTTTAAACCCTTCCCAGTGTAAACTCTGCTTGATCAAAACCCTTCCTGGTGCATACCCTTTCCGGTTTAAACCCATCCCAGAGAAAACCCTTCCCAACGTAAACCCTTTCAGGTTTGAACCCTTCCCAGCGTAAACTCTGCCTGATCTAAACCCTTCCTGCTCCAAACCCTTTCCGGTTTAAAACCTTCCCAGTGTAAACCCTTCCCAGTGTAACCCCTTCCCAGTGTAAACTCTGCCTGGTGTGAACCCTTCCTGGTGTGAACCCTGCCTGCTGTAATCCATGATCCGTGTAAACCCTTTCTGGTGTAAACCCTTACCTGTGTAAACGCTTCCCAGTTCAAACCTGACCCGGTGTAAACTCTTCACACTGTAAACTCTGCCTGATGTAAACCCTTCCCAGTGTAAACTCTGCCTGATATAAACCCTTCCCGGTGCAAACACTTCCAGTGTAAACCCCTCCTGTTCTAATCCCTTTGCAGAGTCAACCCTTCCTGGTGTGAACCCTTCCTGGTGTAAACCCTACCTGGTGTAAACCCTTACGTGTGTAAAGACTTTCCGGTGTAAACCCTTCCCAGTGTAATCTCTGCTTGATGTAAACCCTTCCCAGTTTAAACTCTGCCTGATGTAAACCCTTCCCGGTGCAAAACATTCCCACTGTAAACCCTTCCCAGTGTAAACTCTGCCTGATATAAACCCTTTCCGGTGTAAACACTTCCAGTGTAAACCCCTCCTGTTCTAATCCCTTCGCAGTATAAACCGTTCCTGGTGTGAACCTTTCCTGGTGTAAACCCTGCCTGGTGTAAACCTTTACCTGTGTAAAGACTTTCCGGTGTAAACCTTTCCCAGTGTAAACTCTGCCTGATGTAAACCCTTACCTGTGTAAAGCCTTTCCAGTGCAAACCCTTCCCAGTTTAAACCCTTCCAAGTGTAGACTCTGCCTGAAGTAAACCCTTCCCTGTGTAAATACTTTCCGGTGTAAACCCTTCCAAGTGTAAACACTTCCCAGTGTAAACCCTTCACAGTGTAAACCCTGCACATTGTAAAGCCTTCTCAGTGTAAACCCTTTCTGGTGTAACCCCTTCCTAGTGTAAATCCTTCCTGGTGTAAACCCTTCCCAGTGTAAATCCTTCCTGGTGAAAGACTTCCCAGTGTAAACTCTGCCTGATATAAACCCTTCCCCGTGTAAACCCTTTCCAGTGTAAACTGTGCCTGATATAAACCCTTCCCAGTGTAAACACTTCCAGTGTAAACCCCTCCTGTTCTAATCCCTTCGCAGTGTAAACCCTTCCTGGTGTGAACCCTTCCTGGTGTAAACCCTGCCTGGTGTAAAGCTTTACCTGTGTAAAGACTTTCTGGTGTAAACCCTTCTCAGTGTAAACTCTGCCTGCTGTAAACCCTTCTCAGTGTAAACTCTGCCTGCTGTAAACCCTTCCCGGTGTAAAACCTTCCCAGTTTAAACCCTTCCTGGTGTAACCACTTCCGAGTGTAAACCCTTCCCATTGTAAACCCTTCCCGGTGTAAACCTTTCCCAGTGTAAACTCTGCCTGATGAAAACCCTTACCTGTGTAAACCCTTTCCGGTGCAAACCTTTTCCAGTGTAAACCCTTCCAAGTGTAGACTCTGCCTGATGTAAGCCCTTCCCTGTGTAAACACTTTCCGGTGTAAACCCTTCCCGGTGTAAACCCTTTCCAGGGTAAACCCTTCACAGTGTAAACCCATCCCAGTGCAAACCCTTTCCTGTGTAAACCCTTCCCAGTGTAAACTTTACCTGGTGTGAACCCTTTGTGGTGTAAACCCTGCCTGGTGAAACTCTTCTAAGTGTAAAATATGCCTGATGTATTCCCTTCCTAGTGCAAACCCCTTCCGGTTTAAAGCCTTCCCAGTGTAAACCATTTCCAGTGTAAACCCTTCACAGTGTAAACACTTCCCGGTGTAAACCTTTCCCAGTGTAAACTCTGCCTGATGTAAATGTTTCGCCGTGCAAAACCATCCCAATGTAAACCCTTCCCGTTGTAAACTCTTCCCATTCTAAACCCTTCCCAGTGTAACCTTTCCTGGTGTGAACCCTTCCTGGTGTAAATCCTGCCAGGTATAAACCCTTACCTGTGTGAACCCTCCCCAGTGTAAACCCTTCCCAGTGTAACCTCTGCCGGCTGTGAACCCTGCCTGGTGTAAACCCTGCCTGGTGTAAACCCTTACCTGTGTAAACCCGTTCTGGTGTAAACCGGTATGTGTGTAAATCCTTCCCAGTTCAAACCCGAACCGGTGTAAACTCTTCACAGTGTAAACCCTTCCCAGTGTAAACTATTCCCAGTGTAATCTCTGCCTGATGTAAACCCTTACCTGTGTAAAGACTTTCTGGTGTAAACCCTTCCTAGTGTAAACTGTGCTTGATGTAAACCCTTCCCAGTGTAAACTCTGCCTGCTGTAACCCCTTCCCGGTGTAAAACCTTCCCAGTTTAAACCCTTCCCGGTGTAAACCCTTCCAAGTGTAAACTCTGCCTGATGTAAACCCTTCCCGCTGCAAACCCTTTCCGGTGTAAACGCTTCCCAGTGTAAAACCTTTCCAGTGTAAACCCTTCACAGTGTAAACCCTGCCTGGTGAAAAACCTGCTCAGTGTATAACCTTCCTGGAGTAAACCCTTCCCAGTGTAAACCCGTCCTGGTGTAAACCCGTCGCAGTACAAACCCTTCCCGGTGTAAACCCCTCCCAGTGTAAACCCTTCCCGGTGTAAACCCTTCCCAGTGTAAAAGCTTCCCGGTGTAAACCTGTCCCAGAGGAAACCCTTCCCAGAGTAAACCCTTCCAGGTGAACACCCTTCCCAGAGAAAATTCTTCCCGGTTTAAACCCTTCCCAGTGTAAACTCTGCTTGATCAAAACCCTTCCTGGTGCATACCCTTTCCGGTTTAAACCCATCCCAGAGAAAACCCTTCCCAACGTAAACCCTTTCAGGTTTGAACCCTTCCCAGCGTAAACTCTGCCTGATCTAAACCCTTCCTGCTCCAAACCCTTTCCGGTTTAAAACCTTCCCAGTGTAAACCCTTCCCAGTGTAACCCCTTCCCAGTGTAAACTCTGCCTGGTGTGAACCCTTCCTGGTGTGAACCCTGCCTGCTGTAATCCATGATCCGTGTAAACCCTTTCTGGTGTAAACCCTTACCTGTGTAAACGCTTCCCAGTTCAAACCTGACCCGGTGTAAACTCTTCACACTGTAAACTCTGCCTGATGTAAACCCTTCCCAGTGTAAACTCTGCCTGATATAAACCCTTCCCGGTGCAAACACTTCCAGTGTAAACCCCTCCTGTTCTAATCCCTTTGCAGAGTCAACCCTTCCTGGTGTGAACCCTTCCTGGTGTAAACCCTACCTGGTGTAAACCCTTACGTGTGTAAAGACTTTCCGGTGTAAACCCTTCCCAGTGTAATCTCTGCTTGATGTAAACCCTTCCCAGTTTAAACTCTGCCTGATGTAAACCCTTCCCGGTGCAAAACATTCCCACTGTAAACCCTTCCCAGTGTAAACTCTGCCTGATATAAACCCTTTCCGGTGTAAACACTTCCAGTGTAAACCCCTCCTGTTCTAATCCCTTCGCAGTATAAACCGTTCCTGGTGTGAACCTTTCCTGGTGTAAACCCTGCCTGGTGTAAACCTTTACCTGTGTAAAGACTTTCCGGTGTAAACCTTTCCCAGTGTAAACTCTGCCTGATGTAAACCCTTACCTGTGTAAAGCCTTTCCAGTGCAAACCCTTCCCAGTTTAAACCCTTCCAAGTGTAGACTCTGCCTGAAGTAAACCCTTCCCTGTGTAAATACTTTCCGGTGTAAACCCTTCCAAGTGTAAACACTTCCCAGTGTAAACCCTTCACAGTGTAAACCCTGCACATTGTAAAGCCTTCTCAGTGTAAACCCTTTCTGGTGTAACCCCTTCCTAGTGTAAATCCTTCCTGGTGTAAACCCTTCCCAGTGTAAATCCTTCCTGGTGAAAGACTTCCCAGTGTAAACTCTGCCTGATATAAACCCTTCCCCGTGTAAACCCTTTCCAGTGTAAACTGTGCCTGATATAAACCCTTCCCAGTGTAAACACTTCCAGTGTAAACCCCTCCTGTTCTAATCCCTTCGCAGTGTAAACCCTTCCTGGTGTGAACCCTTCCTGGTGTAAACCCTGCCTGGTGTAAAGCTTTACCTGTGTAAAGACTTTCTGGTGTAAACCCTTCTCAGTGTAAACTCTGCCTGCTGTAAACCCTTCTCAGTGTAAACTCTGCCTGCTGTAAACCCTTCCCGGTGTAAAACCTTCCCAGTTTAAACCCTTCCTGGTGTAACCACTTCCGAGTGTAAACCCTTCCCATTGTAAACCCTTCCCGGTGTAAACCTTTCCCAGTGTAAACTCTGCCTGATGAAAACCCTTACCTGTGTAAACCCTTTCCGGTGCAAACCTTTTCCAGTGTAAACCCTTCCAAGTGTAGACTCTGCCTGATGTAAGCCCTTCCCTGTGTAAACACTTTCCGGTGTAAACCCTTCCCGGTGTAAACCCTTTCCAGGGTAAACCCTTCACAGTGTAAACCCATCCCAGTGCAAACCCTTTCCTGTGTAAACCCTTCCCAGTGTAAACCCTTCCCAGTGTAAACTCTGCCTGGTGTGAACCCTTTGTGGTGTAAACCCTGCCTGGTGAAACTCTTCTAAGTGTAAAATATGCCTGATGTATTCCCTTCCTAGTGCAAACCCCTTCCGGTTTAAAGCCTTCCCAGTGTAAACCATTTCCAGTGTAAACCCTTCACAGTGTAAACACTTCCCGGTGTAAACCTTTCCCAGTGTAAACTCTGCCTGATGTAAATGTTTCGCCGTGCAAAACCATCCCAATGTAAACCCTTCCCGTTGTAAACTCTTCCCATTCTAAACCCTTCCCAGTGTAACCTTTCCTGGTGTGAACCCTTCCTGGTGTAAATCCTGCCAGGTATAAACCCTTACCTGTGTGAACCCTCCCCAGTGTAAACCCTTCCCAGTGTAACCTCTGCCGGCTGTGAACCCTGCCTGGTGTAAACCCTGCCTGGTGTAAACCCTTACCTGTGTAAACCCGTTCTGGTGTAAACCGGTATGTGTGTAAATCCTTCCCAGTTCAAACCCGAACCGGTGTAAACTCTTCACAGTGTAAACCCTTCCCAGTGTAAACTATTCCCAGTGTAATCTCTGCCTGATGTAAACCCTTACCTGTGTAAAGACTTTCTGGTGTAAACCCTTCCTAGTGTAAACTGTGCTTGATGTAAACCCTTCCCAGTGTAAACTCTGCCTGCTGTAACCCCTTCCCGGTGTAAAACCTTCCCAGTTTAAACCCTTCCCGGTGTAAACCCTTCCAAGTGTAAACTCTGCCTGATGTAAACCCTTCCCGCTGCAAACCCTTTCCGGTGTAAACGCTTCCCAGTGTAAAACCTTTCCAGTGTAAACCCTTCACAGTGTAAACCCTGCCTGGTGAAAAACCTGCTCAGTGTATAACCTTCCTGGAGTAAACCCTTCCCAGTGTAAACCCGTCCTGGTGTAAACCCGTCGCAGTACAAACCCTTCCCGGTGTAAACCCCTCCCAGTGTAAACCCTTCCCGGTGTAAACCCTTCCCAGTGTAAAAGCTTCCCGGTGTAAACCTGTCCCAGAGGAAACCCTTCCCAGAGTAAACCCTTCCAGGTGAACACCCTTCCCAGAGAAAATTCTTCCCGGTTTAAACCCTTCCCAGTGTAAACTCTGCTTGATCAAAACCCTTCCTGGTGCATACCCTTTCCGGTTTAAACCCATCCCAGAGAAAACCCTTCCCAACGTAAACCCTTTCAGGTTTGAACCCTTCCCAGCGTAAACTCTGCCTGATCTAAACCCTTCCTGCTCCAAACCCTTTCCGGTTTAAAACCTTCCCAGTGTAAACCCTTCCCAGTGTAACCCCTTCCCAGTGTAAACTCTGCCTGGTGTGAACCCTTCCTGGTGTGAACCCTGCCTGCTGTAATCCATGATCCGTGTAAACCCTTTCTGGTGTAAACCCTTACCTGTGTAAACGCTTCCCAGTTCAAACCTGACCCGGTGTAAACTCTTCACACTGTAAACTCTGCCTGATGTAAACCCTTCCCAGTGTAAACTCTGCCTGATATAAACCCTTCCCGGTGCAAACACTTCCAGTGTAAACCCCTCCTGTTCTAATCCCTTTGCAGAGTCAACCCTTCCTGGTGTGAACCCTTCCTGGTGTAAACCCTACCTGGTGTAAACCCTTACGTGTGTAAAGACTTTCCGGTGTAAACCCTTCCCAGTGTAATCTCTGCTTGATGTAAACCCTTCCCAGTTTAAACTCTGCCTGATGTAAACCCTTCCCGGTGCAAAACATTCCCACTGTAAACCCTTCCCAGTGTAAACTCTGCCTGATATAAACCCTTTCCGGTGTAAACACTTCCAGTGTAAACCCCTCCTGTTCTAATCCCTTCGCAGTATAAACCGTTCCTGGTGTGAACCTTTCCTGGTGTAAACCCTGCCTGGTGTAAACCTTTACCTGTGTAAAGACTTTCCGGTGTAAACCTTTCCCAGTGTAAACTCTGCCTGATGTAAACCCTTACCTGTGTAAAGCCTTTCCAGTGCAAACCCTTCCCAGTTTAAACCCTTCCAAGTGTAGACTCTGCCTGAAGTAAACCCTTCCCTGTGTAAATACTTTCCGGTGTAAACCCTTCCAAGTGTAAACACTTCCCAGTGTAAACCCTTCACAGTGTAAACCCTGCACATTGTAAAGCCTTCTCAGTGTAAACCCTTTCTGGTGTAACCCCTTCCTAGTGTAAATCCTTCCTGGTGTAAACCCTTCCCAGTGTAAATCCTTCCTGGTGAAAGACTTCCCAGTGTAAACTCTGCCTGATATAAACCCTTCCCCGTGTAAACCCTTTCCAGTGTAAACTGTGCCTGATATAAACCCTTCCCAGTGTAAACACTTCCAGTGTAAACCCCTCCTGTTCTAATCCCTTCGCAGTGTAAACCCTTCCTGGTGTGAACCCTTCCTGGTGTAAACCCTGCCTGGTGTAAAGCTTTACCTGTGTAAAGACTTTCTGGTGTAAACCCTTCTCAGTGTAAACTCTGCCTGCTGTAAACCCTTCTCAGTGTAAACTCTGCCTGCTGTAAACCCTTCCCGGTGTAAAACCTTCCCAGTTTAAACCCTTCCTGGTGTAACCACTTCCGAGTGTAAACCCTTCCAAGTGTAGACTCTGCCTGATGTAAGCCCTTCCCTGTGTAAACACTTTCCGGTGTAAACCCTTCCCGGTGTAAACCCTTTCCAGGGTAAACCCTTCACAGTGTAAACCCATCCCAGTGCAAACCCTTTCCTGTGTAAACCCTTCCCAGTGTAAACCCTTCCCAGTGTAAACTCTGCCTGGTGTGAACCCTTTGTGGTGTAAACCCTGCCTGGTGAAACTCTTCTAAGTGTAAAATATGCCTGATGTATTCCCTTCCTAGTGCAAACCCCTTCCGGTTTAAAGCCTTCCCAGTGTAAACCATTTCCAGTGTAAACCCTTCACAGTGTAAACACTTCCCGGTGTAAACCTTTCCCAGTGTAAACTCTGCCTGATGTAAATGTTTCGCCGTGCAAAACCATCCCAATGTAAACCCTTCCCGTTGTAAACTCTTCCCATTCTAAACCCTTCCCAGTGTAACCTTTCCTGGTGTGAACCCTTCCTGGTGTAAATCCTGCCAGGTATAAACCCTTACCTGTGTGAACCCTCCCCAGTGTAAACCCTTCCCAGTGTAACCTCTGCCGGCTGTGCACCCTGCCTGGTGTAAACCCTGCCTGGTGTAAACCCTTACCTGTGTAAACCCTTTCCGGGGCAAACCCTTCCCAGTGTAAAGTCTTCCAAGTGTAGACACTGCCTGATGTAAACCCATCCCGGTGCAAACACTTTCTGGTGTAAACCCTTCCCAGTGTAAACCCTTTCCAGTGTAAACCCATCCCAGTGCAAACCCGTTCCGGTGTAACCCTTTCCCAGTGTAAATTCTTCCTGGTGTAAACCCTTCCTGGTGTAAATGCTTCCCAGTGAAAATCCTTCCCAGTGTGAACTCTTCCCAGAGTAAACTCTTCCCCATGTAAACCCTTCCCAGTGTAAACTCTGCCTGCTGTGAACCCTTCCTGGTGTAATCCCTAATCTGTGTAAACCCTTTCTGGTGTAAACCCTTACCTGTGTAAACCCTTCCCAGTTCAAACTCGACCCGGTGTGAACTCTTCCCAGAGTAAACTCTTCCCTGTGTAAACCTTTCCCAGTGTAAACTCTGCCTCCTGTGAACCCTGCCTGGTGTAATCCCTAATCTGTGTAAACCCTTTCTGGTGTAAACCCTTACCTGTGTAAACCCTTCCCAGTTCAAACTCGACCCGGTGTAAACTCTTCACAATGTAAACTATTCCCGGTGTAAACTCTGCCTAATGTAACCTTTCCCGGTGCAAAACATTCCCATTGTAAACGGTTCCCAGTGTAAACTGTGCCTGATATAAACCCTTCCCGGTGTAAACACTTCCAGTGTAAACCCCTCCTGTTCTAATCCCTTCGCAGTGTAAACCCTTCCTGGTGTGAACCCTTCCTGGAGTAAACCCTGCTTGGTGTAAACGCTTACCTGTGTAAACCCTTACCTGTGTAAAGACTTTCTGGTGTAAACCCTTCCCAGTGTAAACTTTGCCTGCTGTAAACCCTTCCCGGTGTAAAACCTTCCCAGTTTAAACCCTTCCCGGTGTAAACACCTCCCAGTGTAAACCCTTCCCGTTGTAAACGTTTACCGGTGTAAACCCTTCCCGGCGTAAACCTTTCCCAGTGTAGACTCTGCCTGATGTAAACCCTTCCCTGTGTAAACACTTTCCGGTGTAAACCCTTCCCGGTGTACACCCTTTCCAGGGTAAACCCTTCACAGTGTAAACCCATCCCAGTGCAAACCCTTTCCCGTGTAAACCCTTCCCAGTGTAAACCCTTCCCAGTGTAAACTCTGCCTGGTGTGAACCCTTTGTGGTGTAAACCCTTCGAAGTGTAAAATATGCCTGATGTATTACCTTCCTAGTGCAAACCCCTTCCGGTTTAAAGCCTTCCCAGTGTAAACCATTTCCAGTGTAAACCCTTCACAGTGTAAACACTTCCCGGTGTAAAAATTTCCCAGTGTAAACTCTGCCTGATGTAAATGTTTTGCGGTGCAAAACCGTCCCAGTGTAAACCCTTACCTGTGTAAACCCCTACCTGTGTAAACCCTTTCCGATGCAAACCCTTCACCATGTAAACCCTTTCTAGAGTAAACCCTTCCAAGTGTAGACGCTGCTTGATGTAAACCCTTCCCAGTGTAAATCCTTCCCAGTGTAACCCTTTCCAGTGTAAACCCTTCACAGTGTAAATCCTTCCCAGTGTAAACCCTATCTGGTGTAAATCCTTATAAGTGTAAACCCTGCCTGATGCATTCTCTTCCTAGTGCAAACCCTTTCCGGTTTAAACGCTTCCCAGTGTAAACCATTTCCAGTGTAAGATCTTCACAGTGTAAACCCTTTCCTGGTGTAAACTCAGCCTGATGGTGCAAAACCACCCCAGTGTAAATCCTTCCCGGTGTAAACCAATCCCGTTCTAAACCCTTCCCAGTGTAACCCTTCCTGGTGTAAACCCTGCCAGGTATAAACACTTACCTGTGTAAACCCTCCCCGGTGTAAACCATTCCCAGTGTAAACTCTGCCTGATGTAAACTCTTCCCTGTGTAACCTCTGCCGGCTGTGAACCCTTCCTGGTGTAAATCCTAACTGGTGTGAACCCTTACCTGTGTAAACCCTTTCCGGTGCAAACCCTTCCCGGTGCAAACCCTTCCCGGTGTAAAAACTTCCAAGTGTAGAGTCTGCCTGATGTAAACCCAACCCGGTGCAAACCCTTTCCGGTGTAAACCCTTCCCAGTGTAAACCCTTTCCAGTGTAAACCCTTCTTTACAGTGTAAACCCTTCCCAGTGTAAACCCTTTCCGGTGCAAAGTCTTCCCGGTGTAAACCCTTCCAAGTGTAAACTCTGCCGATGTAAACCCATCCCGGTGCAAACACTTTCCGGTGTAAACCCTTCCCAGTGTAAACCCTTTCCAGTGTAAACCCTTCACAGTGTAAACCCTTTCCAGTGTAAACCCATCCCAGTGCAAACCCTTTCCGGTGTAAACCCTTTCCGGTGTAACCCCTTCCCAGTGTAAATCTTTCCTGGTTTAAACACTTCCTGGTGTAAATGCTTCCCAGTGAAACTTCTTCCCAGTGTGAACTCTTCCCAGAGTACATTCATCCCCATGTAAACTCTTCCCAGTGTAAACTCTGCCTGCTGTGAACCCTTCCTGGTGTAAACCCTGCCTGGTGTAAACCCTTCCCAGTGTAAGCCCATCCCGGTGCAAAATCTTTCCGGTATAAACACTTCCCAGTGTAAACTCTGCCTGATATATTCCCTTCCCGGTGTAAACACTTCCAGTGTAAACCCCTACTGTTCTAATCCCTTCGCAGTGTATACCCTTCCTGGTGTGAACCCTGCCTGGTGTAAACCCTTACCTGTGTAAAGATTTTCCGGTGTAAACCCTTCCTGTGTAAACTCTGCTTGATGTAAACCCTTCCCAGTGTAAACGCTGCCTGCTGTAAACCCTTCCCGGTGTAAAACCTTCCCATTTTAAACCCTTCCCGGTGTAAACACTTCCCAGTGTAAACCCTTCCCGTTGTAAAGGCTTACCCTTGTAAACTCTTCCCGGTGTAAACCTTTCCCAGTGTAAACTCTGCCTGATGTAAATCCTTACCTGTGTAAACCCTTTCCGGTGCAAACCCTTCCCAGTGTAAACCCTTCCAAGGGTAGACTCTGCCTGATGTAAACTGATCCCTGTGCAAACACTTTCTAGTGTAAACACTTCCCAGTGCAAAACCTTCCCAGTGTAAACCCTTTCCAGTGTAAACCCTTCACATTGTAAACCCTTCCCAGTGTAAAATCTTTCCAGTGTAAACCCATCCCAGTGCAAACCTTTTCCCGTGTAAACTCTGCCTGCTGTGAACCCTTCCTGGTGTAAACCCTGCCTGGTATAAACCCTCCCCAGTGTAAACCCTTCCCAGTGTAAGCCCATCCTGGTGCAAAACCTTTCCAGTGTAAACACTTCCCAGTGTAAACCCTTCCCTGTGTAAAATCTGCCTGAAATAAACCCTTCCAGGTGTAAACACTTCCAGTGTAAACCCATCCTGTTCTAATCCCTTTGCAGTGTAAACACTTCCTGGTGTGAAGCCTTCCTGGTGTAAACCCTGCCTGGTGTAAACCCTCTCCTGTGTAAAGACTTTCCGGTGTAAACCCTACCCGTGTAAACTCTGCTTGATGTAAACCCTTCCCAGGGTAAACTTTGCCTGCTGTAATCCCTTCCCGGTGTAAGACCTTCTGAGTGTAAACTCTGCCTGATGTAAACCCTTACCTGTGTAAACCCTTTCCGGTGCAAACCCTTCCCAGTGTAAACCCTTCCCAGTGTAGACTCCTCCTGATGTAAACCGATCCCTGTGCAAACACTTTCCAGTGTAAACCCTTCCCAGTGTAAACGCTTTCCAGTGTAAACCCTTCCCAGTGTAAAACCTTTCCAGTGTAAACCCATCCCAGAGCAAACCCTTTCCGGTGTAAACCCTTTCCAGTGTAAACCATTCCCAATGTAAAACCTTCCTAGTCTAAACCCTGCCTGGTGTAAACCCTTGCCTGTGTAAACCCTTTCCAGTGTAACCCCTTCCCAGTATAAATCCTTCCTGGTGTAAACCCTTCCCAGAGTAAACTGTTCCCCGTGTAAACCCTTCCCAGTGTAAACTCTGCCTGCTGTGAACCCTTCCTGGTGTAAACCCTGCCGGGTGTAAACCTTTACCTGTGTAAACCTTTTCCGATGCAAACCCTTCACAGTGTAAACCCTTTCTGGTGTAAACCCTTCCCGGTGTAAACCCTTCCAAGTGTAGACGCTGCCTGATGTAAACCCTTCCCAGTGTAAACCATTCCCAGTGTCAACTGTGCGTCATGTAAAAGCTTCCCAGTGCAAAACCTTCCCAGTGCAAACCCTTTCCGGTGTAAATCTTACCCATTGTAAACTCTGCCTGGTGAAAAACCTTCTCAGTGTAAAACCTTCCTGGAGCAAACTCTTCCCAGTGTAAACCCGTCCTGGTGTAAACCCTTCCCAGTATAAACCCCACCCGGTGTAAACCTGTCCCAGGGTAAACCCATCCCAGTGTAAAACCTTCCAGGTGTAAACTCTTCCCGGTTTAAACCCTTCCCCGTGTAAACTCTGCCTGATCTAAACCCTTCCTGGTGCAAACCCTTTCCGGTTTAAACCCTTCCCAGTGTAAACCCTTCCCGGTGTAAACCCTGCCTGATATAAACCCTTCCTGGTGCAAACCCTTCCCAGTGTAAACCCATCCAGGTGCAAAGCTTTCCCAGTTTAAACTCTTCCTGGTTTAAACCCTTCCCAGTGTAAACTGTGCCTGATATAAACCCTTCCTGGTGCAAACCCTTTCCGGTTTAAACCCTCCCAGTGTAAACCCTTTCCGGTGTAAACACTTCTCAGTGAAAACCTTGCCTGATGAAAACCTTTCCTGCTGCAAAACATTCCCAGTGTAATCCCTACCTGGTGTAAAACCTTCCCAGTGTAAACTCTGCCTGATGTAAACCCTTCCCAGTGTAAACCCTTCCTAGTCTAAACCCTGCCGGGTGTAACACTCCCTGGTGTAAACCCTTGCCTGTGTAAACCTTCTCCGGTATAACCCCTTCCCAGTGTATACTCTGCCTGATATAAACCCTTCCCGGTGTAAACACTTCCCAGTGTAAACCCTTCCTGTTCTAAACCCTTCCCAGTGTAAACCCTTCCTGGTGTGAACCCTTCCTGGAGTAAACCCTGCTTGGTGTAAACCCTTACCTGTGTAAACACTTTACGGTGTAAACCCTTCCCAGTGTAAACCCACCCCGGTGCAAACCCTTTCCGGTGTAAACACTTCCCAGTGTAAACCCTTCCCAGTGTAAACCCTTACTGATGTGAACCCTTCCTGGAGTAAACCCTGCTTGGTGTAAACCCTTACCTGTGTAAACACTTTACGGTGTAAACCCTTCCCAGTGTAAACTTTGCCTGATGTAAACCCTTCCCAGTGTAAACTCTGCCTGCTGTAAAACATTCCCGGTGTAAAACCTTCCCAGTTTAAACCCTTCCTGCTGTAAAGACTTCCAGTGTAAACCCTTTCCAGTGTAAACCCTTTCCGGTGTAAACCCTTCCCAGTGTAAACCCTGCCTGATGAAAACCTTTCCCAGTGCAAAACATTCCCAGTGTAAACCCTTCCTGGTGTAAAACCTTCCCAGTGTAAACTCTGCCTGATGTAAACCCTTCCCGGTGGAAACCCTTTCCCATGTAAACCCTGCCTGATGTAAACTCTTCCCCGTGTAAACCCTGCCCGGTGTAACCTATGCCAGCTGTGAACCCTTCCCGGTGTAAACCCTGCCTGGTGTAAACCCTAACCTGTGTAAACCCATTCCGGTGCAAACCCTTCCCCGGTGCAAACCCTTTCTGGTGTAGATCCTTCTCAGTGTAAACCCTTCCCAGTGTAAAACCTTCACAGTGTAAACCCTTCCCAGTGTAAACCCTTTCCAGTGTAAACCCATCCCAGTGCAAACCATTTCCGGTGTAACCCCTTCCCAGTGAAAATCCTTCCAGGTGTGAACTCTTCCCAGAGTAAACTCTTCCCCGTGTAAACTATGCCTGCTGTGAACCCTTCCTGGTGTAAACCCTGCCTGGTGTAAACCCTTCCCGGTGTAAACCCTTCCCAGTGTAAACCCTTCACAGTGTAAACCCTTCCCAGTGTAAACCCATCCCGGTGCAAACCCTTTCCGGTGTAAACACTTCCCAGTGTAAACTCTGCCTGATATAAACCCTTCCCGGTGTAAACAATTCCAGTGTAAACCAATCCTGTTCTAATCCCTTCGCAGTGTAAACCCTTCCTGGTGTGAACCCTTGTTGGTGTAAACCCTGCCTGGTGTAAACCCTTACCTGTGTAAAGACTTTCCGATGTAAACCTTTCCCGTGTAAACTCTGCTTGATGTAAACCCTTCCCAGTGTAAACCTTTCCCAGTGTAAACTCTGCCTGGTGTGAACCTTTCGTGGTGCAAACCCTGCCTGGTGTAAACCCTTCTAAGTGTAAACTCTGCCTGATGTATTCCCTTCCTAGTGCAAACCCTTTCCGGTTTAAACCCTTTCCAGTGTAAACCATTTCCAGTGTAAACCTTTCACAGTGCAAACCCTTCCCGGTGTAAACCTTTCCCAGTATAAACTCTGCCTGATGTAAACGTTTCCAGGTGCAAAACCTTCCCAGTGTAAACCCTTCCCGGTGTAAATCCTTCCATTCTAAACCCTTCCCAGTGTAACTCTTCCTGGTGTGAACCCTTCCTGGTGTAAACCCTGCCAGGTATAAACTCTTACCTGTGTAAACCCTTCCCAGTGTAAACCCTTCCCAGTGTAAACTCTGCCTGATGTAAACTCTTCCCTGTGTAAACCCTTCCCGGTGTAACCTCTGCCGGCTGTGAACCCTCCCTGGTGTAAACCCTTCGCTGTGTAAACCCTTTCCGGTGTAAACCCTTCTCGGTGTAAACCCTTCCAAGTGTAGAGTCTGCCTGATGTAAACCCAACCCGGTGCAAACCCTTTCCGGTGTAAACCCTTTCCAGTGCAAACACTTCAAAGTGTAGACTCTGTCTGATGTAAACCCATCCTGGTGCAAACACATTCCGTTGTAAACCATTCCCAGTGTAAACCCTTTCCAGTGTAAACCCTTCACAGTGTAAACCCTTCCCAGTGTAAACCCTTTCCAGTGTAAACCCATCCCAGTGCAAACCCTTTCCGGTGTAAACCCTTACCGGTGTAACCCCTTCCCTGTGTTAATCCTTCCTGGTGAAAACGCTTCCCAGTGAAAATCCTTCCCGGTGTGAACTTTTCGCAGAGTAAACTCTTCCCCGTATAGACTCTTCCCAGTGTAAACTCTGCCTGCTGTGAACCCTTCCTGGTATAGACCCTGCCTGGTGTAAACCCTTCCCAGTGTAAACTCTTCCCAGTGTAAACCTTTCCCAGTGTAAACCCACCCCGGTGCAAACCCATTCCGGTGTCAACCCTTCCCAGTGTAACTCTTCCTGGTGTGAACCCTTCCTGGTGTAAACCCTGCCAGGTATAAACCCTTACCTGTGTAAACCCTCCCCAGTGTAAACCCTTCCAAGTGTAGACTCTGTCTGATGTAAGCCCATCCTGGTGCAAACACATTCCATTGTAAACCATTCCCAGTGTAAACCCTTCCCAGTGTAAACCCTTCACAGTGTAAACCCTTCACAGTGTAAACCCTTCCCAGTGTAAACCCTTCCCTGTGTTAATCCTTCCTGGTGTAAACGCTTCCCAGTGAAAATCCTTCCCGGTGTGAACTTTTCGCAGAGTAAACTCTTCCCCGTGTAAACTCTTCCCAGTGTAAACTCTGCCTGCTGTGAACCCTTCCTGGTATAGACCCTGCCTGGTGTAAACCCTTCCCAGTGTAAACTCTACCTTGTGTGAACCCTTCCTGGTTTAAACCCTGCCTGGTTTAAACCCTCACCTGTGTAAACCCCTTCTGGTGTAAACCCTTACCTGTGTAAACACTTCCCAGTTCAAACACGACCCGGTGTAAACTCTTCACAGTGTAAACCCTTCCCAGTGTAAACTATTCCCAGTGTAAATACTGCCTGATGTAAACCGTTCCCAGTGCAAAACATTCCCAGTGTAAACCCTTCACAGTGTAAAACCTTCCCAGTGTAAACGCATCGCGATGCAAACTCTTTCCGGTGTAAACACTTCCCAGTGTAAATCCATCCCGGTGGAAACCCTTCCCGGTGTAAACGCTTCCTGGTGTAAACCCTGCCTGGTGTAAACCCATTCCGGTGCAAACCCTTCCCGGTGTAAACGCTTCCAAGTGTAAACTCTGCCTGATGTAAACCCATCCCGGTGGAAACCCTTTCCCGTGTAAACCCTTCCCAGTGTAAACCCTTCTGGGTGTAAACCCTTCACTGTGTAAACTCTGCCTGATGTAAACCCTGCCCAGTGCAAAGCCTTCCCAGTGTAAACCCTTCCCAGTGTAAACTCTGCCTGGTGTGAACCCTTCCTGGTGTAAACCCTGCCTGGTGTAAACCCATCTAAGTGTAAACGCTGCCTGATGTATTCCCTTTTTAGTGCAAGCCCTTTCCGGTTTAAACCTTTCTCAGTGTAAACCATTTCCAGTGCCAATCCTTTCCGGTTTAAACTCTTCCCAGTGTAAACCATTTTCAGTGTAAATCCTTCACATTGTAAACCCTTCCCGGTGTAAACCTTTCCCAGTTTAAACCATTCCCAGTCTAAACTCTGCCTGATGTAAACGCACCCCGTACAAAACTTTCCCAGTGCAAACCCTTTCTGGTGCAAACCCTTCCCATTGTAAACATTTCCCAGTGTAAACTCTGCCTGCTGTTAACCCTTCCTGGTGTAAACCCTGCCTGGTGTGAACCCTTACCTGTGTAAACCCTTTCCGGTGCAAACCCTTTCCGGTGTAATCCCATCCAAGTGTAAACTCTGCCTGATGTAAACCCTTCCCGGTGGAAACCCTTTCCCGTGTAAACCTTTCCCAGTGAAAACCTTTTCCAGTGTAAACCCTTCACAGTGTAAACCCTTCCCAGTGTAAACCATTTCCAGTGAAAATCCTTCACAGTGTAAACCCTTCCCGGTGTAAATCTTTCCCAGTGTAAACCCTTCCCAGTGTAAACTCTGCCTGATGTAAACCCTACCCAGTGCAAACCCTTCCCAGTGTAAACTCTGCCTGGTGTGAACCCTTCCTGGTATAAACCCTGCCTGGTGTAAACCCTTCTAAGTGTAAACTCTGCCTGATGTTATCCCTTCCTAGTGCAAACCCTTTCCGGTTTAAACCCTTCCCAGTGTAAACCATTTCCAGTGTAAACCTCTTCCGGTTAAAACTCTTCCCAGTGTAAACCATTTCCAGTGTAAATCCTTCACATTGTAAACCCTTCCCGGTGTAAACCTTTCCAAGTTTAAACCATTCCCAGTCTAAACTCTGCCTGATGTAAATGCTTCCCAGTGCAAAACCTTCCCAGTGCAAACCCTTTCCGGTGTAAACCCTTCCCATTGTAAACCCTTCACAGTCTAAACCCTACCTGCTGTTAACCCTTCCTGGTGTAAACCCTGCCTGGTGTAAACCCTTACCTGTGTAAACACTTTCTGGTGCAAACCCTTCTCGGTGTAAACCCTTCCAAGTGTAGACTCTGCCTGATGTAAACCCATCCCGGTGCAAACCCTTCCCGGTGTAAACCCTTTCCAGTGTAAACCCTTCCAAGTGTAGACTCTGTCTGATGTAAACCCATCCTGGTGCAAACACATTCCGTTGTAAACCATTCCCAGTGTAAACCCTTCCCAGTGTAAACCCTTTCCAGTGTAAACCCTTCACAGTGTAAACCCTTCCCAGTGTAAACCCTTTCCAGTGTAAACCCATCCCAGTGCAAACCCTTTCCGGTGTAAACCCTTACCGGTGTAACCCTTTCCTGGTGTAAATGCTTCCCAGTGAAAATCCTTCCCGGTGTGAACTTTTCGCAGAGTAAACTCTTCCCCGTATAAACTCTTCCCAGTGTAAACTGTGCCTGCTGTGAACCCTTCCTGGTATAGACCCTGCCTGGTGTAAACCCTTCCCAGTGTAAAACCTTCCCAGTGAAAACCTTGCCTGATGAAAACCTTTCCTGCTGCAAAACATTCCCAGTGTAATCCCTTCCTGGTGTAAAACCTTCCCAGTGTAAACTCTGCCTGATGTAAACCCTTCCCAGTGTAAACCCTTTCCAGTGTAAACCATTCCTAGTGTAAACCCTTCCTAGTCTAAACCCAGCCGGGTGTAACACTCCCTGGTGTAAACCCTTGCCTGTGTAAACCTTCTCCGGTATAACCCCTTCCCAGTGTATACTCTGCCTGATATAAACCCTTTCCGGTGTAAACACTTCCCGGTGTAAACACTTCCTGTTCGAAACCCTTCCCAGTGTAAACCCTTCCTGGTGTGAACCCTTCCTGGAGTAAACCCTGCTTGGTGTAAACCCTTACCTGTGTAAACACTTTACGGTGTAAACCCTTCCCAGTGTAAACCCACCCCGGTGCAAACCCTTTCCGGTGTAAACACTATCCAGTGTAAACCCTTCCCAGTGTAAACCCTTACTGATGTGAACCCTTCCTGGAGTAAACCCTGCTTGGTGTAAACCCTTACCTGTGTAAACACTTTACGGTGTAAACCCTTCCCAGTGTAAACTTTGCCTGATGTAAACCCTTCCCAGTGTAAACTCTGCCTGCTGTAAAACATTCCCGGTGTAAAACCTTCCCAGTTTAAACCCTTCCTGCTGTAAAGACTTCCAGTGTAAACCCTTTCCAGTGTAAACCCTTTCCGGTGTAAACCCTTCCCAGTGTAAACTCTGCCTGGTGTGAACCCTTCCTGGTATAAACCCTGCCTGGTGTAAACCCTTCTAAGTGTAAACTCTGCCTGATGTTATCCCTTCCTAGTGCAAACCCTTTCCGGTTTAAACCCTTCCCAGTGTAAACCATTTCCAGTGTAAACCTCTTCCGGTTAAAACTCTTCCCAGTGTAAACCATTTCCAGTGTAAATCCTTCACATTGTAAACCCTTCCCGGTGTAAACCTTTCCAAGTTTAAACCATTCCCAGTCTAAACTCTGCCTGATGTAAATGCTTCCCAGTGCAAAACCTTCCCAGTGCAAACCCTTTCCGGTGTAAACCCTTCCCATTGTAAACCCTTCACAGTCTAAACCCTACCTGCTGTTAACCCTTCCTGGTGTAAACCCTGCCTGGTGTAAACCCTTACCTGTGTAAACACTTTCTGGTGCAAACCCTTCTCGGTGTAAACCCTTCCAAGTGTAGACTCTGCCTGATGTAAACCCATCCCGGTGCAAACCCTTCCCGGTGTAAACCCTTTCCAGTGTAAACCCTTCCAAGTGTAGACTCTGTCTGATGTAAACCCATCCTGGTGCAAACACATTCCGTTGTAAACCATTCCCAGTGTAAACCCTTCCCAGTGTAAACCCTTTCCAGTGTAAACCCTTCACAGTGTAAACCCTTCCCAGTGTAAACCCTTTCCAGTGTAAACCCATCCCAGTGCAAACCCTTTCCGGTGTAAACCCTTACCGGTGTAACCCTTTCCTGGTGTAAATGCTTCCCAGTGAAAATCCTTCCCGGTGTGAACTTTTCGCAGAGTAAACTCTTCCCCGTATAAACTCTTCCCAGTGTAAACTGTGCCTGCTGTGAACCCTTCCTGGTATAGACCCTGCCTGGTGTAAACCCTTCCCAGTGTAAAACCTTCCCAGTGAAAACCTTGCCTGATGAAAACCTTTCCTGCTGCAAAACATTCCCAGTGTAATCCCTTCCTGGTGTAAAACCTTCCCAGTGTAAACTCTGCCTGATGTAAACCCTTCCCAGTGTAAACCCTTTCCAGTGTAAACCATTCCTAGTGTAAACCCTTCCTAGTCTAAACCCAGCCGGGTGTAACACTCCCTGGTGTAAACCCTTGCCTGTGTAAACCTTCTCCGGTATAACCCCTTCCCAGTGTATACTCTGCCTGATATAAACCCTTTCCGGTGTAAACACTTCCCGGTGTAAACACTTCCTGTTCGAAACCCTTCCCAGTGTAAACCCTTCCTGGTGTGAACCCTTCCTGGAGTAAACCCTGCTTGGTGTAAACCCTTACCTGTGTAAACACTTTACGGTGTAAACCCTTCCCAGTGTAAACCCACCCCGGTGCAAACCCTTTCCGGTGTAAACACTATCCAGTGTAAACCCTTCCCAGTGTAAACCCTTACTGATGTGAACCCTTCCTGGAGTAAACCCTGCTTGGTGTAAACCCTTACCTGTGTAAACACTTTACGGTGTAAACCCTTCCCAGTGTAAACTTTGCCTGATGTAAACCCTTCCCAGTGTAAACTCTGCCTGCTGTAAAACATTCCCGGTGTAAAACCTTCCCAGTTTAAACCCTTCCTGCTGTAAAGACTTCCAGTGTAAACCCTTTCCAGTGTAAACCCTTTCCGGTGTAAACCCTTCCCAGTGTAAACTCTGCCTGGTGTGAACCCTTCCTGGTATAAACCCTGCCTGGTGTAAACCCTTCTAAGTGTAAACTCTGCCTGATGTTATCCCTTCCTAGTGCAAACCCTTTCCGGTTTAAACCCTTCCCAGTGTAAACCATTTCCAGTGTAAACCTCTTCCGGTTAAAACTCTTCCCAGTGTAAACCATTTCCAGTGTAAATCCTTCACATTGTAAACCCTTCCCGGTGTAAACCTTTCCAAGTTTAAACCATTCCCAGTCTAAACTCTGCCTGATGTAAATGCTTCCCAGTGCAAAACCTTCCCAGTGCAAACCCTTTCCGGTGTAAACCCTTCCCATTGTAAACCCTTCACAGTCTAAACCCTACCTGCTGTTAACCCTTCCTGGTGTAAACCCTGCCTGGTGTAAACCCTTACCTGTGTAAACACTTTCTGGTGCAAACCCTTCTCGGTGTAAACCCTTCCAAGTGTAGACTCTGCCTGATGTAAACCCATCCCGGTGCAAACCCTTCCCGGTGTAAACCCTTTCCAGTGTAAACCCTTCCAAGTGTAGACTCTGTCTGATGTAAACCCATCCTGGTGCAAACACATTCCGTTGTAAACCATTCCCAGTGTAAACCCTTCCCAGTGTAAACCCTTTCCAGTGTAAACCCTTCACAGTGTAAACCCTTCCCAGTGTAAACCCTTTCCAGTGTAAACCCATCCCAGTGCAAACCCTTTCCGGTGTAAACCCTTACCGGTGTAACCCTTTCCTGGTGTAAATGCTTCCCAGTGAAAATCCTTCCCGGTGTGAACTTTTCGCAGAGTAAACTCTTCCCCGTATAAACTCTTCCCAGTGTAAACTGTGCCTGCTGTGAACCCTTCCTGGTATAGACCCTGCCTGGTGTAAACCCTTCCCAGTGTAAAACCTTCCCAGTGAAAACCTTGCCTGATGAAAACCTTTCCTGCTGCAAAACATTCCCAGTGTAATCCCTTCCTGGTGTAAAACCTTCCCAGTGTAAACTCTGCCTGATGTAAACCCTTCCCAGTGTAAACCCTTTCCAGTGTAAACCATTCCTAGTGTAAACCCTTCCTAGTCTAAACCCAGCCGGGTGTAACACTCCCTGGTGTAAACCCTTGCCTGTGTAAACCTTCTCCGGTATAACCCCTTCCCAGTGTATACTCTGCCTGATATAAACCCTTTCCGGTGTAAACACTTCCCGGTGTAAACACTTCCTGTTCGAAACCCTTCCCAGTGTAAACCCTTCCTGGTGTGAACCCTTCCTGGAGTAAACCCTGCTTGGTGTAAACCCTTACCTGTGTAAACACTTTACGGTGTAAACCCTTCCCAGTGTAAACCCACCCCGGTGCAAACCCTTTCCGGTGTAAACACTTCCCAGTGTAAACCCTTCCCAGTGTAAACCCTTACTGATGTGAACCCTTCCTGGAGTAAACCCTGCTTGGTGTAAACCCTTACCTGTGTAAACACTTTACGGTGTAAACCCTTCCCAGTGTAAACTTTGCCTGATGTAAACCCTTCCCAGTGTAAACTCTGCCTGCTGTAAAACATTCCCGGTGTAAAACCTTCCCAGTTTAAACCCTTCCTGCTGTAAAGACTTCCAGTGTAAACCCTTTCCAGTGTAAACCCTTTCCGGTGTAAACCCTTCCCAGTGTAAACCCTGCCTGATGAAAACCTTTCCCGGTGCAAAACATTCCCAGTGTAAACCCTTCCTGGTGTAAAACCTTCCCAGTGTAAACTCTGCCTGATGTAAACCCTTCCCGGTGGAAACCCTTTCCCATGTAAACCCTGCCTGATGTAAACTCTTCCCCGTGTAAACCCTGCCCGGTGTAACCTATGCCAGCTGTGAACCCTTCCCGGTGTAAACCCTGCCTGGTGTAAACCCTAACCTGTGTAAACCCACTCCGGTGCAAACCCTTCCCCGGTGCAAACCCTTTCTGGTGTAGATCCTTCTCAGTGTAAACCCTTCCCAGTGTAAAACCTTCACAGTGTAAACCCTTCCCAGTGTAAACCCTTTCCAGTGTAAACCCATCCCAGTGCAAACCATTTCCGGTGTAACCCCTTCCCAGTGTAAATCCTTCCTGGTGTAAACCCTTCCTGGTGTAAATGCTTCCCAGTGAAAATCCTTCCAGGTGTGAACTCTTCCCAGAGTAAACTCTTCCCTGTGTAAACTATGCCTGCTGTGAACCCTTCCTGGTGTAAACCCTGCCTGGTGTAAACCCTTCCCGGTGTAAACCCTTCCCAGTGTAAACCCTTCACAGTGTAAACCCTTCCCAGTGTAAACCCATCCCGGTGCAAACCCTTTCCGGTGTAAACACTTCCCAGTGTAAACTCTGCCTGATATAAACCCTTCCCGGTGTAAACAATTCCAGTGTAAACCAATCCTGTTCTAATCCCTTCGCAGTGTAAACCCTTCCTGGTGTGAACCCTTGTTGGTGTAAACCCTGCCTGGTGTAAACCCTTACCTGTATAAACCCTTATCTGTGTAAAGACTTTCCGGTGTAAACCTTTCCCGTGTAAACTCTGCTTGATGTAAACCCTTCCCAGTGTAAACTTTTCCCAGTGTAAACTCTGCCTGGTGTGAACCTTTCGTGATGCAAACCCTGCCTGGTGTAAACCCTTCTAAGTGTAAACTCTGCCTGATGTATTCCCTTCCTAGTGCAAACCCTTTCCGGTTTAAACCCTTTCCAGTGTAAACCATTTCCAGTGTAAACCTTTCACAGTGCAAACCCTTCCCGGTGTAAACCTTTCCGGTGCAAAGTCTTCCCGGTGTAAACCCTTCCAAGTGTAAACTCTGCCGATGTAAACCCATCCCGGTGCAAACACTTTCCGGTGTAAACCCTTCCCAGTGTAAACCCTTTCCAGTGTAAACCCTTCACAGTGTAAACCCTTTCCAGTGTAAACCCATCCCAGTGTAAATCTTTCCTGGTTTAAACACTTCCTGGTGTAAATGCTTCCCAGTGAAACTTCTTCCCAGTGTGAACTCTTCCCAGAGTACATTCATCCCCATGTAAACTCTTCCCAGTGTAAACTCTGCCTGCTGTGAACCCTTCCTGGTGTAAACCCTGCCTGGTGTAAACCCTTCCCAGTGTAAGCCCATCCCGGTGCAAAATCTTTCCGGTATAAACACTTCCCAGTGTAAACTCTGCCTGATATATTCCCTTCCCGGTGTAAACACTTCCAGTGTAAACCCCTACTGTTCTAATCCCTTCGCAGTGTATACCCTTCCTGGTGTGAACCCTGCCTGGTGTAAACCCTTACCTGTGTAAAGATTTTCCGGTGTAAACCCTTCCTGTGTAAACTCTGCTTGATGTAAACCCTTCCCAGTGTAAACGCTGCCTGCTGTAAACCCTTCCCGGTGTAAAACCTTCCCATTTTAAACCCTTCCCGGTGTAAACACTTCCCAGTGTAAACCCTTCCCGTTGTAAAGGCTTACCCTTGTAAACTCTTCCCGGTGTAAACCTTTCCCAGTGTAAACTCTGCCTGATGTAAATCCTTACCTGTGTAAACCCTTTCCGGTGCAAACCCTTCCCAGTGTAAACCCTTCCAAGGGTAGACTCTGCCTGATGTAAACTGATCCCTGTGCAAACACTTTCTAGTGTAAACACTTCCCAGTGCAAAACCTTCCCAGTGTAAACCCTTTCCAGTGTAAACCCTTCACATTGTAAACCCTTCCCAGTGTAAAATCTTTCCAGTGTAAACCCATCCCAGTGCAAACCTTTTCCCGTGTAAACTCTGCCTGCTGTGAACCCTTCCTGGTGTAAACCCTGCCTGGTATAAACCCTCCCCAGTGTAAACCCTTCCCAGTGTAAGCCCATCCTGGTGCAAAACCTTTCCAGTGTAAACACTTCCCAGTGTAAACCCTTCCCTGTGTAAAATCTGCCTGAAATAAACCCTTCCAGGTGTAAACACTTCCAGTGTAAACCCATCCTGTTCTAATCCCTTTGCAGTGTAAACACTTCCTGGTGTGAAGCCTTCCTGGTGTAAACCCTGCCTGGTGTAAACCCTCTCCTGTGTAAAGACTTTCCGGTGTAAACCCTACCCGTGTAAACTCTGCTTGATGTAAACCCTTCCCAGGGTAAACTTTGCCTGCTGTAATCCCTTCCCGGTGTAAGACCTTCTGAGTGTAAACTCTGCCTGATGTAAACCCTTACCTGTGTAAACCCTTTCCGGTGCAAACCCTTCCCAGTGTAAACCCTTCCCAGTGTAGACTCCTCCTGATGTAAACCGATCCCTGTGCAAACACTTTCCAGTGTAAACCCTTCCCAGTGTAAACGCTTTCCAGTGTAAACCCTTCCCAGTGTAAAACCTTTCCAGTGTAAACCCATCCCAGAGCAAACCCTTTCCGGTGTAAACCCTTTCCAGTGTAAACCATTCCCAATGTAAAACCTTCCTAGTCTAAACCCTGCCTGGTGTAAACCCTTGCCTGTGTAAACCCTTTCCAGTGTAACCCCTTCCCAGTATAAATCCTTCCTGGTGTAAACCCTTCCCAGAGTAAACTGTTCCCCGTGTAAACCCTTCCCAGTGTAAACTCTGCCTGCTGTGAACCCTTCCTGGTGTAAACCCTGCCGGGTGTAAACCTTTACCTGTGTAAACCCTTTCCGATGCAAACCCTTCACAGTGTAAACCATTTCTGGTGTAAACCCTTCCCGGTGTAAACCCTTCCAAGTGTAGACGCTGCCTGATGTAAACCCTTCCCAGTGTAAACCATTCCCAGTGTCAACTGTGCGTCATGTAAAAGCTTCCCAGTGCAAAACCTTCCCAGTGCAAACCCTTTCCGGTGTAAATCTTACCCATTGTAAACTCTGCCTGGTGAAAAACCTTCTCAGTGTAAAACCTTCCTGGAGCAAACTCTTCCCAGTGTAAACCCGTCCTGGTGTAAACCCTTCCCAGTATAAACCCCACCCGGTGTAAACCTGTCCCAGGGTAAACCCATCCCAGTGTAAAACCTTCCAGGTGTAAACTCTTCCCGGTTTAAACCCTTCCCCGTGTAAACTCTGCCTGATCTAAACCCTTCCTGGTGCAAACCCTTTCCGGTTTAAACCCTTCCCAGTGTAAACCCTTCCCGGTGTAAACCCTGCCTGATATAAACCCTTCCTGGTGCAAACCCTTCCCAGTGTAAACCCATCCAGGTGCAAAGCTTTCCCAGTTTAAACTCTTCCCGGTTTAAACCCTTCCCAGTGTAAACTGTGCCTGATATAAACCCTTCCTGGTGCAAACCCTTTCCGGTTTAAACCCTCCCAGTGTAAACCCTTTCCGGTGTAAACACTTCTCAGTGAAAACCTTGCCTGATGAAAACCTTTCCTGCTGCAAAACATTCCCAGTGTAATCCCTACCTGGTGTAAAACCTTCCCAGTGTAAACTCTGCCTGATGTAAACCCTTCCCAGTGTAAACCCTTCCTAGTCTAAACCCTGCCGGGTGTAACACTCCCTGGTGTAAACCCTTGCCTGTGTAAACCTTCTCCGGTATAACCCCTTCCCAGTGTATACTCTGCCTGATATAAACCCTTCCCGGTGTAAACACTTCCCAGTGTAAACCCTTCCTGTTCTAAACCCTTCCCAGTGTAAACCCTTCCTGGTGTGAACCCTTCCTGGAGTAAACCCTGCTTGGTGTAAACCCTTAACTGTGTAAACACTTTACGGTGTAAACCCTTCCCAGTGTAAACCCACCCCGGTGCAAACCCTTTCCGGTGTAAACACTTCCCAGTGTAAACCCTTCCCAGTGTAAACCCTTACTGATGTGAACCCTTCCTGGAGTAAACCCTGCTTGGTGTAAACCCTTACCTGTGTAAACACTTTACGGTGTAAACCCTTCCCAGTGTAAACTTTGCCTGATGTAAACCCTTCCCAGTGTAAACTCTGCCTGCTGTAAAACATTCCCGGTGTAAAACCTTCCCAGTTTAAACCCTTCCTGCTGTAAAGACTTCCAGTGTAAACCCTTTCCAGTGTAAACCCTTTCCGGTGTAAACCCTTCCCAGTGTAAACCCTGCCTGATGAAAACCTTTCCCAGTGCAAAACATTCCCAGTGTAAACCCTTCCTGGTGTAAAACCTTCCCAGTGTAAACTCTGCCTGATGTAAACCCTTCCCGGTGGAAACCCTTTCCCATGTAAACCCTGCCTGATGTAAACTCTTCCCCGTGTAAACCCTGCCCGGTGTAACCTATGCCAGCTGTGAACCCTTCCCGGTGTAAACCCTGCCTGGTGTAAACCCTAACCTGTGTAAACCCATTCCGGTGCAAACCCTTCCCCGGTGCAAACCCTTTCTGGTGTAGATCCTTCTCAGTGTAAACCCTTCCCAGTGTAAAACCTTCACAGTGTAAACCCTTCCCAGTGTAAACCCTTTCCAGTGTAAACCCATCCCAGTGCAAACCATTTCCGGTGTAACCCCTTCCCAGTGAAAATCCTTCCAGGTGTGAACTCTTCCCAGAGTAAACTCTTCCCCGTGTAAACTATGCCTGCTGTGAACCCTTCCTGGTGTAAACCCTGCCTGGTGTAAACCCTTCCCGGTGTAAACCCTTCCCAGTGTAAACCCTTCACAGTGTAAACCCTTCCCAGTGTAAACCCATCCCGGTGCAAACCCTTTCCGGTGTAAACACTTCCCAGTGTAAACTCTGCCTGATATAAACCCTTCCTGGTGTAAACAATTCCAGTGTAAACCAATCCTGTTCTAATCCCTTCGCAGTGTAAACCCTTCCTGGTGTGAACCCTTGTTGGTGTAAACCCTGCCTGGTGTAAACCCTTACCTGTGTAAAGACTTTCCGATGTAAACCTTTCCCGTGTAAACTCTGCTTGATGTAAACCCTTCCCAGTGTAAACCTTTCCCAGTGTAAACTCTGCCTGGTGTGAACCTTTCGTGGTGCAAACCCTGCCTGGTGTAAACCCTTCTAAGTGTAAACTCTGCCTGATGTATTCCCTTCCTAGTGCAAACCCTTTCCGGTTTAAACCCTTTCCAGTGTAAACCATTTCCAGTGTAAACCTTTCACAGTGCAAACCCTTCCCGGTGTAAACCTTTCCCAGTATAAACTCTGCCTGATGTAAACGTTTCCAGGTGCAAAACCTTCCCAGTGTAAACCCTTCCCGGTGTAAATCCTTCCATTCTAAACCCTTCCCAGTGTAACTCTTCCTGGTGTGAACCCTTCCTGGTGTAAACCCTGCCAGGTATAAACTCTTACCTGTGTAAACCCTTCCCAGTGTAAACCCTTCCCAGTGTAAACTCTGCCTGATGTAAACTCTTCCCTGTGTAAACCCTTCCCGGTGTAACCTCTGCCGGCTGTGAACCCTCCCTGGTGTAAACCCTTCGCTGTGTAAACCCTTTCCGGTGTAAACCCTTCTCGGTGTAAACCCTTCCAAGTGTAGAGTCTGCCTGATGTAAACCCAACCCGGTGCAAACCCTTTCCGGTGTAAACCCTTTCCAGTGCAAACACTTCAAAGTGTAGACTCTGTCTGATGTAAACCCATCCTGGTGCAAACACATTCCGTTGTAAACCATTCCCAGTGTAAACCCTTTCCAGTGTAAACCCTTCACAGTGTAAACCCTTCCCAGTGTAAACCCTTTCCAGTGTAAACCCATCCCAGTGCAAACCCTTTCCGGTGTAAACCCTTACCGGTGTAACCCCTTCCCTGTGTTAATCCTTCCTGGTGTAAACGCTTCCCAGTGAAAATCCTTCCCGGTGTGAACTTTTCGCAGAGTAAACTCTTCCCCGTATAGACTCTTCCCAGTGTAAACTCTGCCTGCTGTGAACCCTTCCTGGTATAGACCCTGCCTGGTGTAAACCCTTCCCAGTGTAAACCCTTCCCAGTGTAAACCTTTCCCAGTGTAAACCCACCCCGGTGCAAACCCATTCCGGTGTCAACCCTTCCCAGTGTAACTCTTCCTGGTGTGAACCCTTCCTGGTGTAAACCCTGCCAGGTATAAACCCTTACCTGTGTAAACCCTCCCCAGTGTAAACCCTTCCAAGTGTAGACTCTGTCTGATGTAAGCCCATCCTGGTGCAAACACATTCCATTGTAAACCATTCCCAGTGTAAACCCTTCCCAGTGTAAACCCTTCACAGTGTAAACCCTTCCCAGTGTAAACCCCTCCCTGTGTTAATCCTTCCTGGTGTAAACGCTTCCCAGTGAAAATCCTTCCCGGTGTGAACTTTTCGCAGAGTAAACTCTTCCCCGTGTAAACTCTTCCCAGTGTAAACTCTGCCTGCTGTGAACCCTTCCTGGTATAGACCCTGCCTGGTGTAAACCCTTCCCAGTGTAAACTCTACCTTGTGTGAACCCTTCCTGGTTTAAACCCTGCCTGGTTTAAACCCTCACCTGTGTAAACCCCTTCTGGTGTAAACCCTTACCTGTGTAAACACTTCCCAGTTCAAACACGACCCGGTGTAAACTCTTCACAGTGTAAACCCTTCCCAGTGTAAACTATTCCCAGTGTAAATACTGCCTGATGTAAACCGTTCCCAGTGCAAAACATTCCCAGTGTAAACCCTTCACAGTGTAAAACCTTCCCAGTGTAAACGCATCGCGATGCAAACTCTTTCCGGTGTAAACACTTCCCAGTGTAAATCCATCCCGGTGGAAACCCTTCCCGGTGTAAACGCTTCCTGGTGTAAACCCTGCCTGGTGTAAACCCATTCCGGTGCAAACCCTTCCCGGTGTAAACGCTTCCAAGTGTAAACTCTGCCTGATGTAAACCCATCCCGGTGGAAACCCTTTCCCGTGTAAACCCTTCCCAGTGTAAACCCTTCTGGGTGTAAACCCTTCACTGTGTAAACTCTGCCTGATGTAAACCCTGCCCAGTGCAAAGCCTTCCCAGTGTAAACCCTTCCCAGTGTAAACTCTGCCTGGTGTGAACCCTTCCTGGTGTAAACCCTGCCTGGTGTAAACCCATCTAAGTGTAAACGCTGCCTGATGTATTCCCTTTTTAGTGCAAGCCCTTTCCGGTTTAAACCTTTCTCAGTGTAAACCATTTCCAGTGCCAATCCTTTCCGGTTTAAACTCTTCCCAGTGTAAACCATTTTCAGTGTAAATCCTTCACATTGTAAACCCTTCCCGGTGTAAACCTTTCCCAGTTTAAACCATTCCCAGTCTAAACTCTGCCTGATGTAAACGCACCCCGTACAAAACTTTCCCAGTGCAAACCCTTTCTGGTGCAAACCCTTCCCATTGTAAACATTTCCCAGTGTAAACTCTGCCTGCTGTTAACCCTTCCTGGTGTAAACCCTGCCTGGTGTGAACCCTTACCTGTGTAAACCCTTTCCGGTGCAAACCCTTTCCGGTGTAATCCCATCCAAGTGTAAACTCTGCCTGATGTAAACCCTTCCCGGTGGAAACCCTTTCCCGTGTAAACCTTTCCCAGTGAAAACCTTTTCCAGTGTAAACCCTTCACAGTGTAAACCCTTCCCAGTGTAAACCATTTCCAGTGAAAATCCTTCACAGTGTAAACCCTTCCCGGTGTAAATCTTTCCCAGTGTAAACCCTTCCCAGTGTAAACTCTGCCTGATGTAAACCCTACCCAGTGCAAACCCTTCCCAGTGTAAACGCTGCCTGGTGTGAACCCTTCCTGGTATAAACCCTGCCTGGTGTAAACCCTTCTAAGTGTAAACTCTGCCTGATGTTATCCCTTCCTAGTGCAAACCCTTTCCGGTTTAAACCCTTCCCAGTGTAAACCATTTCCAGTGTAAACCTCTTCCGGTTAAAACTCTTCCCAGTGTAAACCATTTCCAGTGTAAATCCTTCACATTGTAAACCCTTCCCGGTGTAAACCTTTCCAAGTTTAAACCATTCCCAGTCTAAACTCTGCCTGATGTAAATGCTTCCCAGTGCAAAACCTTCCCAGTGCAAACCCTTTCCGGTGTAAACCCTTCCCATTGTAAACCCTTCACAGTCTAAACCCTACCTGCTGTTAACCCTTCCTGGTGTAAACCCTGCCTGGTGTAAACCCTTACCTGTGTAAACACTTTCTGGTGCAAACCCTTCTCGGTGTAAACCCTTCCAAGTGTAGACTCTGCCTGATGTAAACCCATCCCGGTGCAAACCCTTCCCGGTGTAAACCCTTTCCAGTGTAAACCCTTCCAAGTGTAGACTCTGTCTGATGTAAACCCATCCTGGTGCAAACACATTCCGTTGTAAACCATTCCCAGTGTAAACCCTTCCCAGTGTAAACCCTTTCCAGTGTAAACCCTTCACAGTGTAAACCCTTCCCAGTGTAAACCCTTTCCAGTGTAAACCCATCCCAGTGCAAACCCTTTCCGGTGTAAACCCTTACCGGTGTAACCCTTTCCTGGTGTAAATGCTTCCCAGTGAAAATCCTTCCCGGTGTGAACTTTTCGCAGAGTAAACTCTTCCCCGTATAAACTCTTCCCAGTGTAAACTGTGCCTGCTGTGAACCCTTCCTGGTATAGACCCTGCCTGGTGTAAACCCTTCCCAGTGTAAAACCTTCCCAGTGAAAACCTTGCCTGATGAAAACCTTTCCTGCTGCAAAACATTCCCAGTGTAATCCCTTCCTGGTGTAAAACCTTCCCAGTGTAAACTCTGCCTGATGTAAACCCTTCCCAGTGTAAACCCTTTCCAGTGTAAACCATTCCTAGTGTAAACCCTTCCTAGTCTAAACCCAGCCGGGTGTAACACTCCCTGGTGTAAACCCTTGCCTGTGTAAACCTTCTCCGGTATAACCCCTTCCCAGTGTATACTCTGCCTGATATAAACCCTTTCCGGTGTAAACACTTCCCGGTGTAAACACTTCCTGTTCGAAACCCTTCCCAGTGTAAACCCTTCCTGGTGTGAACCCTTCCTGGAGTAAACCCTGCTTGGTGTAAACCCTTACCTGTGTAAACACTTTACGGTGTAAACCCTTCCCAGTGTAAACCCACCCCGGTGCAAACCCTTTCCGGTGTAAACACTATCCAGTGTAAACCCTTCCCAGTGTAAACCCTTACTGATGTGAACCCTTCCTGGAGTAAACCCTGCTTGGTGTAAACCCTTACCTGTGTAAACACTTTACGGTGTAAACCCTTCCCAGTGTAAACTTTGCCTGATGTAAACCCTTCCCAGTGTAAACTCTGCCTGCTGTAAAACATTCCCGGTGTAAAACCTTCCCAGTTTAAACCCTTCCTGCTGTAAAGACTTCCAGTGTAAACCCTTTCCAGTGTAAACCCTTTCCGGTGTAAACCCTTCCCAGTGTAAACTCTGCCTGGTGTGAACCCTTCCTGGTATAAACCCTGCCTGGTGTAAACCCTTCTAAGTGTAAACTCTGCCTGATGTTATCCCTTCCTAGTGCAAACCCTTTCCGGTTTAAACCCTTCCCAGTGTAAACCATTTCCAGTGTAAACCTCTTCCGGTTAAAACTCTTCCCAGTGTAAACCATTTCCAGTGTAAATCCTTCACATTGTAAACCCTTCCCGGTGTAAACCTTTCCAAGTTTAAACCATTCCCAGTCTAAACTCTGCCTGATGTAAATGCTTCCCAGTGCAAAACCTTCCCAGTGCAAACCCTTTCCGGTGTAAACCCTTCCCATTGTAAACCCTTCACAGTCTAAACCCTACCTGCTGTTAACCCTTCCTGGTGTAAACCCTGCCTGGTGTAAACCCTTACCTGTGTAAACACTTTCTGGTGCAAACCCTTCTCGGTGTAAACCCTTCCAAGTGTAGACTCTGCCTGATGTAAACCCATCCCGGTGCAAACCCTTCCCGGTGTAAACCCTTTCCAGTGTAAACCCTTCCAAGTGTAGACTCTGTCTGATGTAAACCCATCCTGGTGCAAACACATTCCGTTGTAAACCATTCCCAGTGTAAACCCTTCCCAGTGTAAACCCTTTCCAGTGTAAACCCTTCACAGTGTAAACCCTTCCCAGTGTAAACCCTTTCCAGTGTAAACCCATCCCAGTGCAAACCCTTTCCGGTGTAAACCCTTACCGGTGTAACCCTTTCCTGGTGTAAATGCTTCCCAGTGAAAATCCTTCCCGGTGTGAACTTTTCGCAGAGTAAACTCTTCCCCGTATAAACTCTTCCCAGTGTAAACTGTGCCTGCTGTGAACCCTTCCTGGTATAGACCCTGCCTGGTGTAAACCCTTCCCAGTGTAAAACCTTCCCAGTGAAAACCTTGCCTGATGAAAACCTTTCCTGCTGCAAAACATTCCCAGTGTAATCCCTTCCTGGTGTAAAACCTTCCCAGTGTAAACTCTGCCTGATGTAAACCCTTCCCAGTGTAAACCCTTTCCAGTGTAAACCATTCCTAGTGTAAACCCTTCCTAGTCTAAACCCAGCCGGGTGTAACACTCCCTGGTGTAAACCCTTGCCTGTGTAAACCTTCTCCGGTATAACCCCTTCCCAGTGTATACTCTGCCTGATATAAACCCTTTCCGGTGTAAACACTTCCCGGTGTAAACACTTCCTGTTCGAAACCCTTCCCAGTGTAAACCCTTCCTGGTGTGAACCCTTCCTGGAGTAAACCCTGCTTGGTGTAAACCCTTACCTGTGTAAACACTTTACGGTGTAAACCCTTCCCAGTGTAAACCCACCCCGGTGCAAACCCTTTCCGGTGTAAACACTATCCAGTGTAAACCCTTCCCAGTGTAAACCCTTACTGATGTGAACCCTTCCTGGAGTAAACCCTGCTTGGTGTAAACCCTTACCTGTGTAAACACTTTACGGTGTAAACCCTTCCCAGTGTAAACTTTGCCTGATGTAAACCCTTCCCAGTGTAAACTCTGCCTGCTGTAAAACATTCCCGGTGTAAAACCTTCCCAGTTTAAACCCTTCCTGCTGTAAAGACTTCCAGTGTAAACCCTTTCCAGTGTAAACCCTTTCCGGTGTAAACCCTTCCCAGTGTAAACCCTGCCTGATGAAAACCTTTCCCAGTGCAAAACATTCCCAGTGTAAACCCTTCCTGGTGTAAAACCTTCCCAGTGTAAACTCTGCCTGATGTAAACCCTTCCCGGTGGAAACCCTTTCCCATGTAAACCCTGCCTGATGTAAACTCTTCCCCGTGTAAACCCTGCCCGGTGTAACCTATGCCAGCTGTGAACCCTTCCCGGTGTAAACCCTGCCTGGTGTAAACCCTAACCTGTGTAAACCCATTCCGGTGCAAACCCTTCCCCGGTGCAAACCCTTTCTGGTGTAGATCCTTCTCAGTGTAAACCCTTCCCAGTGTAAAACCTTCACAGTGTAAACCCTTCCCAGTGTAAACCCTTTCCAGTGTAAACCCATCCCAGTGCAAACCATTTCCGGTGTAACCCCTTCCCAGTGTAAATCCTTCCTGGTGTAAACCCTTCCTGGTGTAAATGCTTCCCAGTGAAAATCCTTCCAGGTGTGAACTCTTCCCAGAGTAAACTCTTCCCTGTGTAAACTATGCCTGCTGTGAACCCTTCCTGGTGTAAACCCTGCCTGGTGTAAACCCTTCCCGGTGTAAACCCTTCCCAGTGTAAACCCTTCACAGTGTAAACCCTTCCCAGTGTAAACCCATCCCGGTGCAAACCCTTTCCGGTGTAAACACTTCCCAGTGTAAACTCTGCCTGATATAAACCCTTCCCGGTGTAAACAATTCCAGTGTAAACCAATCCTGTTCTAATCCCTTCGCAGTGTAAACCCTTCCTGGTGTGAACCCTTGTTGGTGTAAACCCTGCCTGGTGTAAACCCTTACCTGTATAAACCCTTATCTGTGTAAAGACTTTCCGGTGTAAACCTTTCCCGTGTAAACTCTGCTTGATGTAAACCCTTCCCAGTGTAAACTTTTCCCAGTGTAAACTCTGCCTGGTGTGAACCTTTCGTGATGCAAACCCTGCCTGGTGTAAACCCTTCTAAGTGTAAACTCTGCCTGATGTATTCCCTTCCTAGTGCAAACCCTTTCCGGTTTAAACCCTTTCCAGTGTAAACCATTTCCAGTGTAAACCTTTCACAGTGCAAACCCTTCCCGGTGTAAACCTTTCCCAGTATAAACTCTGCCTGATGTAAACGTTTCCAGGTGCAAAACCTTCCCAGTGTAAACCCTTCCCGGTGTAAATCCTTCCATTCTAAACCCTTCCCAGTGTAACTCTGCCTGGTGTGAACCCTTCATGGTGTAAACCCTGCCAGGTATAAACTCTTACCTGTGTAAACCCTCCCCGGTGTAAGCCATTCCCAGTGTAAACTCTGCCTGATGTAAACTCTTCCCTGTGTAAACCCTTCCCGGTGTAACCTCTGCCGGCTGTGAACCCTTCCTGGTGTAAACCCTTACCTGTGTAAACCCTTACCTGTGTAAACCCTTTCCAGTGCAAACCCTTCCCGGTGTAAACCCTTCCAAGTGTAGAGTCTGCCTGATGTAAACCCAACCCGGTGCAAACCCTTTCCGGTGTAAATCCTTCCCAGTGTAAACCCTTTCCAGTGTAAACCCTTCCCAGTGTAAACCCTTCCCAGTGTAAACTCTGCCTGATGTAAACTCTTCCCTGTGTAAACCCTTCCCGGTGTAACCTCTGCCGGCTGTGAACCCTCCCTGGTGTAAACCCTTACCTGTGTAAACCCTTTCCGGTGCAAACCCTCCCTGGTGTAAACCCTGCCTGGTGTAAACCCTTACCTGTGTAAACCCTTTCCGGTGCAAACCCTTCCCGGTGTAAACCCTTCCAAGTGTAGACTCTGCCTGATGTAAACCCATCCCGGTGCAAACCCTTCCCAGTGTAAACCCTTTCCAGTGTAAACCCTTCCAAGCGTAGACTCTGTCTGATGTAAACCCATCCTGGTGCAAACACATTCCGTTGTAAACCATTCCCAGTGTAAACCTTCCCAGTGTAAACCCTTTCCAGTGTAAACCCTTCCCAGTGTAAACCCATTCCAGTGTAAACCCATTCCAGTGTAAACCCATCCCAGTGCAAACACTTTCCGGTGTAAACCCTTACCGGTGTAACCCCTTCCCTGTGTTAATCCTTCCTGGTGTAAACGCTTCCCAGTGAAAATCCTTCCCGGTGTGAACTTTTCGCAGAGTAAACTCTTCCCCGTGTAAACTCTTCCCAGTGTAAACTCTGCCTGCTGTGAACCCTTCCTGGTATAGACCCTGCCTGGTGTAAACCCTTCCCAGTGTAAACCCTTCACAGTGTAAACTCTACCTTGTGTGAACCCTTCCTGGTTTAAACCCTGCCTGGTTTAAACCCTCACCTGTGTAAACCCCTTCTGGTGTAAACCCTTACCTGTGTAAACACTTGCCAGTTCAAACACGACCCAGTGTAAACTCTTCACAGTGTAAACCCTTCCCAGTGTAAACTATTCCCAGTGTAAATACTGCCTGATGTAAACCGTTCCCAGTGCAAAACATTCCCAGTGTAAACCCTTCACAGTGTAAACCCTTCCCAGTGTAAACGCATCGCGATGCAAACTCTTTCCGGTGTAAACACTTCCCAGTGTAAATCCATCCCGGTGGAAACCCCCTTTCCGGTGGAAACACTTCCCAGTGTAAACTCGTCCCGGTGTAAACTTTTCCCAGTGTAAACTCTGCCTGATGTAAACCCTTCCCGGTGGAAATCCTTTCCCGTGTAAACCCATCCTGGTGTGAACCCTTCCTGGTGTATACCCTGCCTGGTGTAAACCCTTACCTGTGTAAACCCTTTCTGGTGTAAACCCTTACCAGTGTAAACCCTTCCCAGTTCAAACCTGAGCCGGTGTAAACTCTTCACAGTGTAAACCCTTCCCAGTGTAAACCCTTCCCAGTGTAAACCCTTCCGGGTGTAAACCCTTCACTGTGTAAACTCTGCCTGATGTAAACCCTGCCCAGTGCAAAGCCTTCCCAGTGTAAACCCTTCCCAGTGTAAACTCTGCCTGGTGTGAACCCTTCCTGGTGTAAACCCTGCCTGGTGTAAACCCATCTAAGTGTAAACGCTGCCTGATGTATTCCCTTTTTAGTGCAAGCCCTTTCCGGTTTAAACCCTTCTCAGTGTAAACCATTTCCAGTGCAAATCCTTTCCGGTTTAAACTCTTCCCAGTGTAAACCATTTCCAGTGTAAATCCTTCACATTGTAAACCCTTCCCGGTTTAAACCTTTCCCAGTTTAAACCATTCCCAGTCTAAACTCTGCCTGATGTAAACGCACCCAGTGCAAAACCTTCCCAGTGCAAACCCTTTCTGGTGCAAACCCTTCCCATTGTAAACATTTCCCAGTGTAAACTCTGCCTGCTGTTAACCCTTCCTGGCGTAAACCCTGCCTGGTGTGAACCCTTACCTGTGTAAACCCTTTCCGGTGCAAACCCTTTCCGGTGTAATCCCATCCAAGTGTAAACTCTGCCTGATGTAAACCCTTCCCGGTGGAAACCCTTTCCCGTGTAAACCTTTCCCAGTGAAAACCTTTTCCAGTGTAAACCCTTCACAGTGTAAACCCTTCCCAGTGTAAACCATTTCCAGTGAAAATCCTTCACAGTGTAAACCCTTCCCGGTGTAAATCTTTCCCAGTGTAAACCCTTCCCAGTGTAAACTCTGCCTGATGTAAACCCTGCCCAGTGCAAACCCTTCCCAGTGTAAACTCTGCCTGGTGTGAACCCTTCCTGGTATAAACCCTGCCTGGTGTAAACTCTTCTAAGTGTAAACTCTGCCTGATGTTATCCCTTCCTAGTGCAAACCCTTTCCGGTTTAAACCCTTCCCAGTGTAAACCATTTCCAGTGTAAATCCTTCACATTGTAAACCCTTCCCGGTGTAAACCTTTCCCAGTTTAAACCATTCCCAGTCTAAACTCTGCCTGATGTAAATGCTTCCCAGTGCAAAACCTTCCCAGTGCAAACCCTTTCCGGTGTAAACCCTTCCCATTGTAAACCCTTCACAGTCTAAACCCTACCTGCTGTTAACCCTTCCTGGTGTAAACCCTGCCTGGTGTGAACCCTTACCTGTGTAAACCCTTTCCGGTGCAAACCCTTTCCGGTGTAAACCCTTCCAAGTGAAAACTCTGCCTGATGTAAACCCTTCCCGGTGCAGACCCTTTCCGGTGTAAACCCTTCCCAGAGTAAACCCTTTCCAGTGTAAACCCTTCACAGTCTAAACCCTGCCTGGTGAAAAACCTTCTCAGTGTAAACCCTTCCCGGTGCAAACCCTTCCTGGTATAAACCCTTCCCGGTGTAAACCCTTCGCAGTGTAAACCCTGCCTGATGAAAACCCTTCCCGGTGCAAAACCTTCCCAGTGTAAACCCTTCCAGGTGCAAACCTTTCCCAGTTTAAACTCTTCCCAGTTTAACCCATTCTCAGTGTAAACTCTGCTTGATCTAAACCCTTCCTGGTGCAAACCCTTTCCGGTTTAAACCCTTCCCAGTGTAAACCCTTCCCACTGTAAAGCCTTTCCGGTGTAAACCCTTCCCAGTGTAAACCCTGCCCGATGAAAAACTTTCCTGGTGCAAGACCTTCCCAGTGTAAACCCTTCCTGGTGTAAACCCATCCCAGTGTAAACCCTTCCCAGTGTAAACCCTTTCCAGTCTAAACCATTCCCAGTGTAAACCCTTCCTAGTCTAAACACTGCCTGTTGTAAATCCTCCCTGGTGTAAACCTTGCCTGTGTAAATCTTTTCCGGTGTAACCCCTTCCCAGTGTAAATCCTTCCTGGTGTAAACCCTTCCTGGTGTAAACGCTTCCCAGTGAAAATCCTTCCCGGTGTGAACTCTTCCCAGAGTAAAATCTTCCCCGTGTAAACCCTTCCCAGTGTAAACTCTGCCTGCTGCGAACCCTTCCTGCTGTAAACCCTGCCTGGTGTAAACCCTTACCTGTGTAAACCCTTACCTGTGTAAACCCTTTCCGGTGCAAACGCTTCCCGGTGTAAACCCTTCCCAGTATAAACCCTACCCGGTGTAAACCCCTCCCAGTGTAAACATTTCCTGGTATAAACCCTTTTCAGTGTAAACCCTTAGCAGTGTAAACTCTGCCTGATGTAAACCCTTCCCAGTGTAAAAGCTTCCTGGTGTAAACCAGTCCCAGAGTAAACCCCTCCCAGTGTAAACCCTTCCAGGTGCAAACTCTTCCCGGTTTAAACCCTTCACAGTGAAAACTCTGCCTGATCTAAACCCTTCCTGGTACAACCCCTTTCCGGTTTAAACGCTTTCCAGTGCAAACCCTTTCAGGTGTAAACCCTTCCCAGTGTAAACCCTGCCCGATGAAAACCCTTCCCGGTGCAAAACCTTCCCAGTGTAAACCCTTCCAGGTGCAAACCTTTCGCAGTTTAAAGACTTCCCGGTTTAACACCTTCCCAGTGTAAACTCTGCCTGATCTAAACCTTTCCTGGTGTAAACCCTTCCTGGAGTAAACCCTTCCCAGTGTAAAACCTTCCCGGTGTAAACCCTTTCCAGTGTAAACCATTCCTAGTGTAAACCCTTCCTAGTCAAAACCCTGCCTGGTGTAAACCCTCCCTGGTTAAACCCTTGCCTGTGTAAACCTTTTCCGGTGTAACCCCTTCCCAGTGTAAATCCTTCCTGGTGTAAATGCTTCCCAGTGAAAATCCTTCCCGGTGTGAACCCTTCCCAGAGTAAACTCTTCCCCGTGTAAACCCTTCCCAATGTAAACTCTGCCTGCTGCGAACCCTTCCTGGTGTAAACCCTGCCTGGTGTAAACCCTTACCTGTGTAAACCCATTCCGGTGCAAACCCTTCCTGGGGTAAACCCTTCCCGGTGTAAACCCTTCCCGTTCTAAACCCTTCCCAGTGTAACCCTTCCTGGTGTGAACCTTTTCTGGTGTAAACCCTGCCAGGTATAAACCCTTACCTGTGAAAATCCTTCCCAGTGTGAACTCTTGCCAGAGTAAACTCTTCCCCGTGTGAACTCTTCCCGGTGTAAACCCTTCCAACTGTAGACTCTGCCTGATGTAAACCCTTCTTGGTGCAAACCCTCTCCAGTGTAAACCCTTCCCAGTGTAAACCCTTCTCAGTGTAAACCCTTTCCAGTGTAAAACCTTCACAGTGTAAACCCTTCCCAGTGTAAACCCTTTCCAGTGTAAACCCATCCCAGTGCAAACCATTACCGGTGTAACCCCTTCCCAGTGTAAATCCTTCCTGGTGTAAACCCTTCCTGGTGTAAATGCTTCCCAGTGAAAATCCTTCCAGGTGTGAACTCTTCCCAGAGTAAACTCTTCCCCGTGTAAACTATGCCTGCTGTGAACCCTTCCTGGTGTAAACCCAGCCTGGTGTAAACCCTTCCCGGTGTAAACCCTTCCCAGTGTAAACCCTTCACAGTGTAAACCCTTCCCAGTGTAAACCCATCCCGGTGCAAACCCTTTCCGGTGTAAACACTTCTCAGTGTAAACTCTGCCTGATATAAACCCTTCCCGGTGTAAACAATTCCAGTGTAAACCAATCCTGTTCTAATCCCTTCGCAGTGTAAACCCTTCCTGGTGCGAACCCTTGTTGGTGTAAACCCTGCCTGGTGTAAACCCTTACCTGTGTAAACCCTTACCTGTGTAAAGACTTTCCGGTGTAAACCCTTCCCGTGTAAACTCTGCTTGATGTAAACCCTTCCCAGTGTAAACTTTTCCCAGTGTAAACTCTGCCTGGTGTGAACCTTTCGTGGTGCAAACCCTGCCTGGTGTAAACCCTTCTAAGTGTAAACTCTGCCTGATGTATTCCCTTCCTAGTGCAAACCCTTTCCGGTTTAAACACTTTCCAGTGTAAACCATTTCCAGTGTAAACCTTTCACAGTGCAAACCCTTCCCGGTGTAAACCTTTCCCAGTATAAACTCTGCCTGATGTAAACGTTTCCAGGTGCAAAACCTTCCCAGTGTAAACCCTTCCCGGTGTAAATCCTTCCATTCTAAACCCTTCCCAGTGTAACTCTGCCTGGTGTGAACCCTTCATGGTGTAAACCCTGCCAGGTATAAACTCTTACCTGTGTAAACCCTCCCCGGTGTAAACCATTCCCAGTGTAAACTCTGCCTGATGTAAACTCTTCCCTGTGTAAACCCTTCCCGGTGTAACCTCTGCCGGCTGTGAACCCTTCCTGGTGTAAACCCTTACCTGTGTAAACCCTTACCTGTGTAAACCCTTTCCAGTGCAAACCCTTCCCGGTGTAAACCCTTCCAAGTGTAGAGTCTGCCTGATGTAAACCCAACCCGGTGCAAACCCTTTCCGGTGTAAATCCTTCCCAGTGTAAACCCTTTCCAGTGTAAACCCTTCCCAGTGTAAACCCTTCCCAGTGTAAACTCTGCCTGATGTAAACTCTTCCCTGTGTAAACCCTTCCCGGTGTAACCTCTGCCGGCTGTGAACCCTCCCTGGTGTAAACCCTTACCTGTGTAAACCCTTTCCGGTGCAAACCCTCCCTGGTGTAAACCCTGCCTGGTGTAAACCCTTACCTGTGTAAACCCTTTCCGGTGCAAACCCTTCCCGGTGTAAACCCTTCCAAGTGTAGACTCTGCCTGATGTAAACCCATCCCGGTGCAAACCCTTCCCAGTGTAAACCCTTTCCAGTGTAAACCCTTCCAAGCGTAGACTCTGTCTGATGTAAACCCATCCTGGTGCAAACACATTCCGTTGTAAACCATTCCCAGTGTAAACCTTCCCAGTGTAAACCCTTTCCAGTGTAAACCCTTCCCAGTGTAAACCCATTCCAGTGTAAACCCATTCCAGTGTAAACCCATCCCAGTGCAAACACTTTCCGGTGTAAACCCTTACCGGTGTAACCCCTTCCCTGTGTTAATCCTTCCTGGTGTAAACGCTTCCCAGTGAAAATCCTTCCCGGTGTGAACTTTTCGCAGAGTAAACTCTTCCCCGTGTAAACTCTTCCCAGTGTAAACTCTGCCTGCTGTGAACCCTTCCTGGTATAGACCCTGCCTGGTGTAAACCCTTCCCAGTGTAAACCCTTCACAGTGTAAACTCTACCTTGTGTGAACCCTTCCTGGTTTAAACCCTGCCTGGTTTAAACCCTCACCTGTGTAAACCCCTTCTGGTGTAAACCCTTACCTGTGTAAACACTTCCCAGTTCAAACACGACCCAGTGTAAACTCTTCACAGTGTAAACCCTTCCCAGTGTAAACTATTCCCAGTGTAAATACTGCCTGATGTAAACCGTTCCCAGTGCAAAACATTCCCAGTGTAAACCCTTCACAGTGTAAACCCTTCCCAGTGTAAATGCATCGCGATGCAAACTCTTTCCGGTGTAAACACTTCCCAGTGTAAATCCATCCCGGTGGAAACCCCCTTTCCGGTGGAAACACTTCCCAGTGTAAACTCGTCCCGGTGTAAACTTTTCCCAGTGTAAACTCTGCCTGATGTAAACCCTTCCCGGTGGAAATCCTTTCCCGTGTAAACCCATCCTGGTGTGAACCCTTCCTGGTGTATACCCTGCCTGGTGTAAACCCTTACCTGTGTAAACCCTTTCTGGTGTAAACCCTTACCAGTGTAAACCCTTCCCAGTTCAAACCTGAGCCGGTGTAAACTCTTCACAGTGTAAACCCTTCCCAGTGTAAACCCTTCCCAGTGTAAACCCTTCCGGGTGTAAACCCTTCACTGTGTAAACTCTGCCTGATGTAAACCCTGCCCAGTGCAAAGCCTTCCCAGTGTAAACCCTTCCCAGTGTAAACTCTGCCTGGTGTGAACCCTTCCTGGTGTAAACCCTGCCTGGTGTAAACCCATCTAAGTGTAAACGCTGCCTGATGTATTCCCTTTTTAGTGCAAGCCCTTTCCGGTTTAAACCCTTCTCAGTGTAAACCATTTCCAGTGCAAATCCTTTCCGGTTTAAACTCTTCCCAGTGTAAACCATTTCCAGTGTAAATCCTTCACATTGTAAACCCTTCCCGGTTTAAACCTTTCCCAGTTTAAACCATTCCCAGTCTAAACTCTGCCTGATGTAAACGCACCCAGTGCAAAACCTTCCCAGTGCAAACCCTTTCTGGTGCAAACCCTTCCCATTGTAAACATTTCCCAGTGTAAACTCTGCCTGCTGTTAACCCTTCCTGGTGTAAACCCTGCCTGGTGTGAACCCTTACCTGTGTAAACCCTTTCCGGTGCAAACCCTTTCCGGTGTAATCCCATCCAAGTGTAAACTCTGCCTGATGTAAACCCTTCCCGGTGGAAACCCTTTCCCGTGTAAACCTTTCCCAGTGAAAACCTTTTCCAGTGTAAACCCTTCACAGTGTAAACCCTTCCCAGTGTAAACCATTTCCAGTGAAAATCCTTCACAGTGTAAACCCTTCCCGGTGTAAATCTTTCCCAGTGTAAACCCTTCCCAGTGTAAACTCTGCCTGATGTAAACCCTGCCCAGTGCAAACCCTTCCCAGTGTAAACTCTGCCTGGTGTGAACCCTTCCTGGTATAAACCCTGCCTGGTGTAAACTCTTCTAAGTGTAAACTCTGCCTGATGTTATCCCTTCCTAGTGCAAACCCTTTCCGGTTTAAACCCTTCCCAGTGTAAACCATTTCCAGTGTAAATCCTTCACATTGTAAACCCTTCCCGGTGTAAACCTTTCCCAGTTTAAACCATTCCCAGTCTAAACTCTGCCTGATGTAAATGCTTCCCAGTGCAAAACCTTCCCAGTGCAAACCCTTTCCGGTGTAAACCCTTCCCATTGTAAACCCTTCACAGTCTAAACCCTACCTGCTGTTAACCCTTCCTGGTGTAAACCCTGCCTGGTGTGAACCCTTACCTGTGTAAACCCTTTCCGGTGCAAACCCTTTCCGGTGTAAACCCTTCCAAGTGTAAACTCTGCCTGATGTAAACCCTTCCCGGTGCAGACCCTTTCCGGTGTAAACCCTTCCCAGAGTAAACCCTTTCCAGTGTAAACCCTTCACAGTCTAAACCCTGCCTGGTGAAAAACCTTCTCAGTGTAAACCCTTCCCGGTGCAAACCCTTCCTGGTATAAACCCTTCCCGGTGTAAACCCTTCGCAGTGTAAACCCTGCCTGATGAAAACCCTTCCCGGTGCAAAACCTTCCCAGTGTAAACCCTTCCAGGTGCAAACCTTTCCCAGTTTAAACTCTTCCCAGTTTAACCCATTCTCAGTGTAAACTCTGCTTGATCTAAACCCTTCCTGGTGCAAACCCTTTCCGGTTTAAACCCTTCCCAGTGTAAACCCTTCCCACTGTAAAGCCTTTCCGGTGTAAACCCTTCCCAGTGTAAACCCTGCCCGATGAAAAACTTTCCTGGTGCAAGACCTTCCCAGTGTAAACCCTTCCTGGTGTAAACCCATCCCAGTGTAAACCCTTCCCAGTGTAAACCCTTTCCAGTCTAAACCATTCCCAGTGTAAACCCTTCCTAGTCTAAACACTGCCTGTTGTAAATCCTCCCTGGTGTAAACCTTGCCTGTGTAAATCTTTTCCGGTGTAACCCCTTCCCAGTGTAAATCCTTCCTGGTGTAAACCCTTCCTGGTGTAAACGCTTCCCAGTGAAAATCCTTCCCGGTGTGAACTCTTCCCAGAGTAAAATCTTCCCCGTGTAAACCCTTCCCAGTGTAAACTCTGCCTGCTGCGAACCCTTCCTGCTGTAAACCCTGCCTGGTGTAAACCCTTACCTGTGTAAACCCTTACCTGTGTAAACCCTTTCCGGTGCAAACGCTTCCCGGTGTAAACCCTTCCCAGTATAAACCCTACCCGGTGTAAACCCCTCCCAGTGTAAACATTTCCTGGTATAAACCCTTTTCAGTGTAAACCCTTAGCAGTGTAAACTCTGCCTGATGTAAACCCTTCCCAGTGTAAAAGCTTCCTGGTGTAAACCAGTCCCAGAGTAAACCCCTCCCAGTGTAAACCCTTCCAGGTGCAAACTCTTCCCGGTTTAAACCCTTCACAGTGAAAACTCTGCCTGATCTAAACCCTTCCTGGTACAACCCCTTTCCGGTTTAAACGCTTTCCAGTGCAAACCCTTTCAGGTGTAAACCCTTCCCAGTGTAAACCCTGCCCGATGAAAACCCTTCCCGGTGCAAAACCTTCCCAGTGTAAACCCTTCCAGGTGCAAACCTTTCGCAGTTTAAAGACTTCCCGGTTTAACACCTTCCCAGTGTAAACTCTGCCTGATCTAAACCTTTCCTGGTGTAAACCCTTCCTGGAGTAAACCCTTCCCAGTGTAAAACCTTCCCGGTGTAAACCCTTTCCAGTGTAAACCATTCCTAGTGTAAACCCTTCCTAGTCAAAACCCTGCCTGGTGTAAACCCTCCCTGGTTAAACCCTTGCCTGTGTAAACCTTTTCCGGTGTAACCCCTTCCCAGTGTAAATCCTTCCTGGTGTAAATGCATCCCAGTGAAAATCCTTCCCGGTGTGAACCCTTCCCAGAGTAAACTCTTCCCCGTGTAAACCCTTCCCAATGTAAACTCTGCCTGCTGCGAACCCTTCCTGGTGTAAACCCTGCCTGGTGTAAACCCTTACCTGTGTAAACCCATTCCGGTGCAAACCCTTCCTGGGGTAAACCCTTCCCGGTGTAAACCCTTCCCGTTCTAAACCCTTCCCAGTGTAACCCTTCCTGGTGTGAACCTTTTCTGGTGTAAACCCTGCCAGGTATAAACCCTTACCTGTGAAAATCCTTCCCAGTGTGAACTCTTGCCAGAGTAAACTCTTCCCCGTGTGAACTCTTCCCGGTGTAAACCCTTCCAACTGTAGACTCTGCCTGATGTAAACCCTTCTTGGTGCAAACCCTCTCCAGTGTAAACCCTTCCCAGTGTAAACCCTTCTCAGTGTAAACCCTTTCCAGTGTAAAACCTTCACAGTGTAAACCCTTCCCAGTGTAAACCCTTTCCAGTGTAAACCCATCCCAGTGCAAACCATTACCGGTGTAACCCCTTCCCAGTGTAAATCCTTCCTGGTGTAAACCCTTCCTGGTGTAAATGCTTCCCAGTGAAAATCCTTCCAGGTGTGAACTCTTCCCAGAGTAAACTCTTCCCCGTGTAAACTATGCCTGCTGTGAACCCTTCCTGGTGTAAACCCAGCCTGGTGTAAACCCTTCCCGGTGTAAACCCTTCCCAGTGTAAACCCTTCACAGTGTAAACCCTTCCCAGTGTAAACCCATCCCGGTGCAAACCCTTTCCGGTGTAAACACTTCTCAGTGTAAACTCTGCCTGATATAAACCCTTCCCGGTGTAAACAATTCCAGTGTAAACCAATCCTGTTCTAATCCCTTCGCAGTGTAAACCCTTCCTGGTGCGAACCCTTGTTGGTGTAAACCCTGCCTGGTGTAAACCCTTACCTGTGTAAACCCTTACCTGTGTAAAGACTTTCCGGTGTAAACCCTTCCCGTGTAAACTCTGCTTGATGTAAACCCTTCCCAGTGTAAACTTTTCCCAGTGTAAACTCTGCCTGGTGTGAACCTTTCGTGGTGCAAACCCTGCCTGGTGTAAACCCTTCTAAGTGTAAACTCTGCCTGATGTATTCCCTTCCTAGTGCAAACCCTTTCCGGTTTAAACCCTTTCCAGTGTAAACCATTTCCAGTGTAAACCTTTCACAGTGCAAACCCTTCCCGGTGTAAACCTTTCCCAGTATAAACTCTGCATGATGTAAACGTTTCCAGGTGCAAAACCTTCCCAGTGTAAACCTGTGTAAACCCTCCCCGGTGTAAACCATTCCCAGTGTAAACTTTGCCTGATGTAAACTCTTCCCCGTGTAAACCCTTCCCAGTGTAAACTCTGCCTGATGTAAACTCTTCCCTGTGTAAACCCTTCCCGGTGTAACCTCTGCCGGCTGTGAACCCTCCCTGGTGTAAACCCTTACCTGTGTAAACCCTTTCCGGTGCAAACCCTCCCTGGTGTAAACCCTGCCTGGTGTAAACCCTTACCTGTGTAAACCCTTTCCGGTGCAAACCCTTCCCGGTGTAAACCCTTCCAAGTGTAGACTCTGCCTGATGTAAACCCATCCCGGTGCAAACCCTTCCCAGTGTAAACCCTTTCCAGTGTAAACCCTTCCAAGCGTAGACTCTGTCTGATGTAAACCCATCCTGGTGCAAACACATTCCGTTGTAAACCATTCCCAGTGTAAACCTTCCCAGTGTAAACCCTTTCCAGTGTAAACCCTTCCCAGTGTAAACCCATTCCAGTGTAAACCCATTCCAGTGTAAACCCATCCCAGTGCAAACACTTTCCGGTGTAAACCCTTACCGGTGTAACCCCTTCCCTGTGTTAATCCTTCCTGGTGTAAACGCTTCCCAGTGAAAATCCTTCCCGGTGTGAACTTTTCGCAGAGTAAACTCTTCCCCGTGTAAACTCTTCCCAGTGTAAACTCTGCCTGCTGTGAACCCTTCCTGGTACAGACCCTGCCTGGTGTAAACCCTTCCCAGTGTAAACCCTTCACAGTGTAAACTCTACCTTGTGTGAACCCTTCCTGGTTTAAACCCTGCCTGGTTTAAACCCTCACCTGTGTAAACCCCTTCTGGTGTAAACCCTTACCTGTGTAAACACTTCCCAGTTCAAACACGACCCGGTGTAAACTCTTCACAGTGTAAACCCTTCCCAGTGTAAACTATTCCCAGTGTAAATACTGCCTGATGTAAACCGTTCCCAGTGCAAAACATTCCCAGTGTAAACCCTTCACAGTGTAAACCCTTCCCAGTGTAAACGCATCGCGATGCAAACTCTTTCCGGTGTAAACACTTCCCAGTGTAAATCCATCCCGGTGGAAACCCCCTTTCCGGTGGAAACACTTCCCAGTGTAAACTCGTCCCGGTGTAAACTTTTCCCAGTGTAAACTCTGCCTGATGTAAACCCTTCCCGGTGGAAATCCTTTCCCGTGTAAACCCATCCTGGTGTGAACCCTTCCTGGTGTATACCCTGCCTGGTGTAAACCCTTACCTGTGTAAACCCTTTCTGGTGTAAACCCTTACTAGTGTAAACCCTTCCCAGTTCAAACCTGAGCCGGTGTAAACTCTTCACAGTGTAAACCCTTCCCAGTGTAAACCCTTCCCAGTGTAAACCCTTCCGGGTGTAAACCCTTCACTGTGTAAACTCTGCCTGATGTAAACCCTGCCCAGTGCAAAGCCTTCCCAGTGTAAACCCTTCCCAGTGTAAACTCTGCCTGGTGTGAACCCTTCCTGGTGTAAACCCTGCCTGGTGTAAACCCATCTAAGTGTAAACGCTGCCTGATGTATTCCCTTTTTAGTGCAAGCCCTTTCCGGTTTAAACCCTTCTCAGTGTAAACCATTTCCAGTGCAAATCCTTTCCGGTTTAAACTCTTCCCAGTGTAAACCATTTCCAGTGTAAATCCTTCACATTGTAAACCCTTCCCGGTTTAAACCTTTCCCAGTTTAAACCATTCCCAGTCTAAACTCTGCCTGATGTAAACGCACCCAGTGCAAAACCTTCCCAGTGCAAACCCTTTCTGGTGCAAACCCTTCCCATTGTAAACATTTCCCAGTGTAAACTCTGCCTGCTGTTAACCCTTCCTGGTGTAAACCCTGCCTGGTGTGAACCCTTACCTGTGTAAACCCTTTCCGGTGCAAACCCTTTCCGGTGTAATCCCATCCAAGTGTAAACTCTGCCTGATGTAAACCCTTCCCGGTGGAAACCCTTTCCCGTGTAAACCTTTCCCAGTGAAAACCTTTTCCAGTGTAAACCCTTCACAGTGTAAACCCTTCCCAGTGTAAACCATTTCCAGTGAAAATCCTTCACAGTGTAAACCCTTCCCGGTGTAAATCTTTCCCAGTGTAAACCCTTCCCAGTGTAAACTCTGCCTGATGTAAACCCTGCCCAGTGCAAACCCTTCCCAGTGTAAACTCTGCCTGGTGTGAACCCTTCCTGGTATAAACCCTGCCTGGTGTAAACTCTTCTAAGTGTAAACTCTGCCTGATGTTATCCCTTCCTAGTGCAAACCCTTTCCGGTTTAAACCCTTCCCAGTGTAAACCATTTCCAGTGTAAATCCTTCACATTGTAAACCCTTCCCGGTGTAAACCTTTCCCAGTTTAAACCATTCCCAGTCTAAACTCTGCCTGATGTAAATGCTTCCCAGTGCAAAACCTTCCCAGTGCAAACCCTTTCCGGTGTAAACCCTTCCCATTGTAAACCCTTCACAGTCTAAACCCTACCTGCTGTTAACCCTTCCTGGTGTAAACCCTGCCTGGTGTGAACCCTTACCTGTGTAAACCCTTTCCGGTGCAAACCCTTTCCGGTGTAAACCCTTCCAAGTGTAAACTCTGCCTGATGTAAACCCTTCCCGGTGCAGACCCTTTCCGGTGTAAACCCTTCCCAGAGTAAACCCTTTCCAGTGTAAACCCTTCACAGTCTAAACCCTGCCTGGTGAAAAACCTTCTCAGTGTAAACCCTTCCCGGTGCAAACCCTTCCTGGTATAAACCCTTCCCGGTGTAAACCCTTCGCAGTGTAAACCCTGCCTGATGAAAACCCTTCCCGGTGCAAAACCTTCCCAGTGTAAACCCTTCCAGGTGCAAACCTTTCCCAGTTTAAACTCTTCCCAGTTTAACCCATTCTCAGTGTAAACTCTGCTTGATCTAAACCCTTCCTGGTGCAAACCCTTTCCGGTTTAAACCCTTCCCAGTGTAAACCCTTCCCACTGTAAAGCCTTTCCGGTGTAAACCCTTCCCAGTGTAAACCCTGCCCGATGAAAAACTTTCCTGGTGCAAGACCTTCCCAGTGTAAACCCTTCCTGGTGTAAACCCATCCCAGTGTAAACCCTTCCCAGTGTAAACCCTTTCCAGTCTAAACCATTCCCAGTGTAAACCCTTCCTAGTCTAAACACTGCCTGTTGTAAATCCTCCCTGGTGTAAACCTTGCCTGTGTAAATCTTTTCCGGTGTAACCCCTTCCCAGTGTAAATCCTTCCTGGTGTAAACCCTTCCTGGTGTAAACGCTTCCCAGTGAAAATCCTTCCCGGTGTGAACTCTTCCCAGAGTAAAATCTTCCCCGTGTAAACCCTTCCCAGTGTAAACTCTGCCTGCTGCGAACCCTTCCTGCTGTAAACCCTGCCTGGTGTAAACCCTTACCTGTGTAAACCCTTACCTGTGTAAACCCTTTCCGGTGCAAACGCTTCCCGGTGTAAACCCTTCCCAGTATAAACCCTACCCGGTGTAAACCCCTCCCAGTGTAAACATTTCCTGGTATAAACCCTTTTCAGTGTAAACCCTTAGCAGTGTAAACTCTGCCTGATGTAAACCCTTCCCAGTGTAAAAGCTTCCTGGTGTAAACCAGTCCCAGAGTAAACCCCTCCCAGTGTAAACCCTTCCAGGTGCAAACTCTTCCCGGTTTAAACCCTTCACAGTGAAAACTCTGCCTGATCTAAACCCTTCCTGGTACAACCCCTTTCCGGTTTAAACGCTTTCCAGTGCAAACCCTTTCAGGTGTAAACCCTTCCCAGTGTAAACCCTGCCCGATGAAAACCCTTCCCGGTGCAAAACCTTCCCAGTGTAAACCCTTCCAGGTGCAAACCTTTCGCAGTTTAAAGACTTCCCGGTTTAACACCTTCCCAGTGTAAACTCTGCCTGATCTAAACCTTTCCTGGTGTAAACCCTTCCTGGAGTAAACCCTTCCCAGTGTAAAACCTTCCCGGTGTAAACCCTTTCCAGTGTAAACCATTCCTAGTGTAAACCCTTCCTAGTCAAAACCCTGCCTGGTGTAAACCCTCCCTGGTTAAACCCTTGCCTGTGTAAACCTTTTCCGGTGTAACCCCTTCCCAGTGTAAATCCTTCCTGGTGTAAATGCTTCCCAGTGAAAATCCTTCCCGGTGTGAACCCTTCCCAGAGTAAACTCTTCCCCGTGTAAACCCTTCCCAATGTAAACTCTGCCTGCTGCGAACCCTTCCTGGTGTAAACCCTGCCTGGTGTAAACCCTTACCTGTGTAAACCCATTCCGGTGCAAACCCTTCCTGGGGTAAACCCTTCCCGGTGTAAACCCTTCCCGTTCTAAACCCTTCCCAGTGTAACCCTTCCTGGTGTGAACCTTTTCTGGTGTAAACCCTGCCAGGTATAAACCCTTACCTGTGAAAATCCTTCCCAGTGTGAACTCTTGCCAGAGTAAACTCTTCCCCGTGTGAACTCTTCCCGGTGTAAACCCTTCCAACTGTAGACTCTGCCTGATGTAAACCCTTCTTGGTGCAAACCCTCTCCAGTGTAAACACTTCCCAGTGTAAACCCTTCTCAGTGTAAACCCTTTCCAGTGTAAAACCTTCACAGTGTAAACCCTTCCCAGTGTAAACCCTTTCCAGTGTAAACCCATCCCAGTGCAAACCATTACCGGTGTAACCCCTTCCCAGTGTAAATCCTTCCTGGTGTAAACCCTTCCTGGTGTAAATGCTTCCCAGTGAAAATCCTTCCAGGTGTGAACTCTTCCCAGAGTAAACTCTTCCCCGTGTAAACTATGCCTGCTGTGAACCCTTCCTGGTGTAAACCCAGCCTGGTGTAAACCCTTCCCGGTGTAAACCCTTCCCAGTGTAAACCCTTCACAGTGTAAACCCTTCCCAGTGTAAACCCATCCCGGTGCAAACCCTTTCCGGTGTAAACACTTCTCAGTGTAAACTCTGCCTGATATAAACCCTTCCCGGTGTAAACAATTCCAGTGTAAACCAATCCTGTTCTAATCCCTTCGCAGTGTAAACCCTTCCTGGTGCGAACCCTTGTTGGTGTAAACCCTGCCTGGTGTAAACCCTTACCTGTGTAAACCCTTACCTGTGTAAAGACTTTCCAGTGTAAACCCTTCCCGTGTAAACTCTGCTTGATGTAAACCCTTCCCAGTGTAAACTTTTCCCAGTGTAAACTCTGCCTGGTGTGAACCTTTCGTGGTGCAAACCCTGCCTGGTGTAAACCCTTCTAAGTGTAAACTCTGACTGATGTATTCCCTTCCTAGTGCAAACCCTTTCCGGTTTAAACCCTTTCCAGTGTAAACCATTTCCAGTGTAAACCTTTCACAGTGCAAACCCTTCCCGGTGTAAACCTTTCCCAGTATAAACTCTGCATGATGTAAACGTTTCCAGGTGCAAAACCTTCCCAGTGTAAACCTGTGTAAACCCTCCCCGGTGTAAACCATTCCCAGTGTAAACTTTGCCTGATGTAAACTCTTCCCCGTGTAAACCCTTCCCGGTGTAACCTCTGCCGGCTGTGAACCCTTCCTGGTGTGAACCCTTACCTGTGTAAACTCTTTCCGGTGCAAACCCTTCCCGGTGTAAACCCTTCCAAGTGTAGACTCTGCCTGATGTAAACCCATCCCGGTGCAAACCCTTCACAGTGTAAACCCTTTCCAGTGTAAACCCTTCCAAGTGTAGACTCTGTCTGATGTAAACCCATCCTGGTGCAAACACATTCCGTTGTAAACCATTCCCAGTGTAAACCCTTCCCAGTGTAAACCCTTTCCAGTGTAAACCCTTCACAGTGTAAACCCTTCCCAGTGTAAACCCTTTCCAGTGTAAACCCATCCCAGTGTAAACCCTTTCCGGTGTAAACCCTTACCGGTGTAACCCCTTCCCTGTGTTAATCCTTCCTGGTGTAAACGCTTCCCAGTGAAAATCCTTCCCGGTGTGAACTTTTCGCAGAGTAAACTCTTCCCCGTGTAAACTCTTCCCAGTGTAAACTCTGCCTGCTGTGAACCCTTCCTGGTATAGACCCTGCCTGGTGTAAACCCTTCCCAGTGTAAACCCTTCACAGTGTAAACTCTACCTTGTGTGAACCCTTCCTGGTTTAAACCCTGCCTGGTTTAAACCCTTACCTGTATAAACCCCTTCTGGTGTAAACCCTTACCTGTGTAAACACTTCCCAGTTCAAACACGACCCAGTGTAAACTCTTCACAGTGTAAACCCTTCCCAGTGTAAACTATTCCCAGTGTAAATACTGCCTGATGTAAACCGTTCCCAGTGCAAAACATTCCCAGTGTAAACCCTTCACAGTGTAAACCCTTCCCAGTGTAAACTTTTCCCAGTGTAAACTCTGCCTGATGTAAACCCTTCCCGGTGGAAATCCTTTCCCGTGTAAACCCCTCCCAGTGTAAACCCTTCCAGGTGCAAACTCTTCCCGGTTTAAACCCTTCACAGTGAAAACTCTGCCTGATCTAAACCCTTCCTGGTACAACCCCTTTCCGGTTTAAACGCTTTCCAGTGCAAACCCTTTCAGGTGTAAACCCTTCCCAGTGTAAACCCTGCCCGATGAAAACCCTTCCCGGTGCAAAACCTTCCCAGTGTAAACCCTTCCAGGTGCAAACCTTTCGCAGTTTAAAGACTTCCCGGTTTAACACCTTCCCAGTGTAAACTCTGCCTGATCTAAACCTTTCCTGGTGTAAACCCTTCCTGGAGTAAACCCTTCCCAGTGTAAAACCTTCCCGGTGTAAACCCTTTCCAGTGTAAACCATTCCTAGTGTAAACCCTTCCTAGTCAAAACCCTGCCTGGTGTAAACCCTCCCTGGTTAAACCCTTGCCTGTGTAAACCTTTTCCGGTGTAACCCCTTCCCAGTGTAAATCCTTCCTGGTGTAAATGCTTCCCAGTGAAAATCCTTCCCGGTGTGAACCCTTCCCAGAGTAAACTCTTCCCCGTGTAAACCCTTCCCAATGTAAACTCTGCCTGCTGCGAACCCTTCCTGGTGTAAACCCTGCCTGGTGTAAACCCTTACCTGTGTAAACCCATTCCGGTGCAAACCCTTCCTGGGGTAAACCCTTCCCGGTGTAAACCCTTCCCGTTCTAAACCCTTCCCAGTGTAACCCTTCCTGGTGTGAACCTTTTCTGGTGTAAACCCTGCCAGGTATAAACCCTTACCTGTGAAAATCCTTCCCAGTGTGAACTCTTGCCAGAGTAAACTCTTCCCCGTGTGAACTCTTCCCGGTGTAAACCCTTCCAACTGTAGACTCTGCCTGATGTAAACCCTTCTTGGTGCAAACCCTCTCCAGTGTAAACCCTTCCCAGTGTAAACCCTTCTCAGTGTAAACCCTTTCCAGTGTAAAACCTTCACAGTGTAAACCCTTCCCAGTGTAAACCCTTTCCAGTGTAAACCCATCCCAGTGCAAACCATTACCGGTGTAACCCCTTCCCAGTGTAAATCCTTCCTGGTGTAAACCCTTCCTGGTGTAAATGCTTCCCAGTGAAAATCCTTCCAGGTGTGAACTCTTCCCAGAGTAAACTCTTCCCCGTGTAAACTATGCCTGCTGTGAACCCTTCCTGGTGTAAACCCAGCCTGGTGTAAACCCTTCCCGGTGTAAACCCTTCCCAGTGTAAACCCTTCACAGTGTAAACCCTTCCCAGTGTAAACCCATCCCGGTGCAAACCCTTTCCGGTGTAAACACTTCTCAGTGTAAACTCTGCCTGATATAAACCCTTCCCGGTGTAAACAATTCCAGTGTAAACCAATCCTGTTCTAATCCCTTCGCAGTGTAAACCCTTCCTGGTGCGAACCCTTGTTGGTGTAAACCCTGCCTGGTGTAAACCCTTACCTGTGTAAACCCTTACCTGTGTAAAGACTTTCCGGTGTAAACCCTTCCCGTGTAAACTCTGCTTGATGTAAACCCTTCCCAGTGTAAACTTTTCCCAGTGTAAACTCTGCCTGGTGTGAACCTTTCGTGGTGCAAACCCTGCCTGGTGTAAACCCTTCTAAGTGTAAACTCTGACTGATGTATTCCCTTCCTAGTGCAAACCCTTTCCGGTTTAAACCCTTTCCAGTGTAAACCATTTCCAGTGTAAACCTTTCACAGTGCAAACCCTTCCCGGTGTAAACCTTTCCCAGTATAAACTCTGCATGATGTAAACGTTTCCAGGTGCAAAACCTTCCCAGTGTAAACCTGTGTAAACCCTCCCCGGTGTAAACCATTCCCAGTGTAAACTTTGCCTGATGTAAACTCTTCCCCGTGTAAACCCTTCCCGGTGTAACCTCTGCCGGCTGTGAACCCTTCCTGGTGTGAACCCTTACCTGTGTAAACTCTTTCCGGTGCAAACCCTTCCCGGTGTAAACCCTTCCAAGTGTAGACTCTGCCTGATGTAAACCCATCCCGGTGCAAACCCTTCACAGTGTAAACCCTTTCCAGTGTAAACCCTTCCAAGTGTAGACTCTGTCTGATGTAAACCCATCCTGGTGCAAACACATTCCGTTGTAAACCATTCCCAGTGTAAACCCTTCCCAGTGTAAACCCTTTCCAGTGTAAACCCTTCACAGTGTAAACCCTTCCCAGTGTAAACCCTTTCCAGTGTAAACCCATCCCAGTGTAAACCCTTTCCGGTGTAAACCCTTACCGGTGTAACCCCTTCCCTGTGTTAATCCTTCCTGGTGTAAACGCTTCCCAGTGAAAATCCTTCCCGGTGTGAACTTTTCGCAGAGTAAACTCTTCCCCGTGTAAACCCTTCCCAGTGTAAACCCTTCACAGTGTAAACTCTACCTTGTGTGAACCCTTCCTGGTTTAAACCCTGCCTGGTTTAAACCCTTACCTGTGTAAACCCCGTCTGGTGTAAACCCTTACCTGTGTAAACACTTCCCAGTTCAAACACGACCCGGTGTAAACTCTTCACAGTGTAAACCCTTCCCAGTGTAAACTATTCCCAGTGTAAATACTGCCTGATGTAAACCGTTCCCAGTGCAAAACATTCCCAGTGTAAACCCTTCACAGTGTAAACCCTTCCCAGTGTAAACTTTTCCCAGTGTAAACTCTGCCTGATGTAAACCCTTCCCGGTGGAAATCCTTTCCCGTGTAAACCCATCCTGGTGTGAACCCTTCCTGGTGTATACCCTGCTTGGTGTAAACCCTTACCTGTGTAAACCCTTTCTGGTGTTAACCCTTACCAGTGTAAACCCTTCCCAGTTCAAACCTGAGCCGGTGTAAACTCTTCACAGTGTAAACTCTGCCTGATGTAAACCCTTCCCAGTGTAAACTCTGCCTGCTGTGAACCCTTCCTGGTGTAAACCCTGCCTGGTGTAAACCCATTCCGGTGCAAACCCTTCCCGGTGTAAACGCTTCCAAGTGTAAACTCTGCCTGATGTAAACCCATCCCGGTGGAAACCCTTTCCCGTGTAAACCCTTCCCAGTGTAAACCCTTCACAATGTAAACCCTTCCCAGTGTAAACCCTTCCGGGTGTAAACCCTTCACTGTGTAAACTCTGCCTGATGTAAACCCTGCCCAGTGCAAAGCCTTCCCAGTGTAAACCCTTCCCAGTGTAAACTCTGCCTGGTGTGAACCCTTCCTGGTGTAAACCCTGCCTGGTGTAAACCCATCTGAGTGTAAATGCTGCCTGATGTATTCCCTTTTTAGTGCAAGCCCTTTCCGGTTTAAACCCTTCTCAGTGTAAACCATTTCCAGTGCAAATCCTTTCTGGTTTAAACTCTTCCCAGTGTAAACCCTTTCCAGTATAATCCCTTCCCGGTGTAAACCCTTCACAGTACAAACCCTTTCCAGTGTAAACCCTTCCCGGTGTAAACCCTTCCCACTGTAAACCTTTTCCGGTGTAAACCCTTTCCAGTGTAAACCCTTCCTAGTGTAAACCCTGCCTGGTGTAATCTCTTCCCGGTGCACATCCTTCCCAGTGTAAACCCTTCCCGGTGTAAACAGTTCCCAGTTTAAACCCTTCCCGGTGTAAATGCTTCCCAGTGTAAACCCTTCCCAGTGTAAATCCTTTCTGGTGTAATCCCTTCCCAGTGTAAACCCTTCCTAGTGTAAACCCTGTCTGGTGTAAACCCTTACCTGTGTAAACAAATTCTGGTGTAAACCCTTCCCAGTGTAAACCCTTCCTGGTGCAAACCCTTCCCAACGTAAACCCTTCCCGGTGTAAACAGTTCCCAATGTAAACACTTCCCGGCGTAAACCCTTTCCAGTGTAAACTCTGCCTGATGTAAACCCTTCCGAATGTAAACTCATCCCGGTGTAAACCCTTCCCGGTGAAAACCCTTCCCAGTGTAAACCCTTCCCGGTGCAAACCCTTTCCTGTATAAACCCTTCCCAGTGCAAACCCATTCCAGTGTAAACCCTTCCTAGTGTAAATCCTTTCCGGTGTAATCCCTTCCCAGTGTAAACCCTTCCTAGTGTAAACCCTGGCTGGTGTAAACCCTTCTGTTGTAAACCCTGCCTGGTGTAAACCCTTACCTTTGTAAACCGATTCTGGTGTAACCCCTTCCCAGTGTAAACCCTCCCCAGTGTAAACCCTTCCTGGTGTAAACTCTTCCCAGTGTAAACCTTTCCCAGTGTAAACCTTTTCCAGTGTAAACCCTTCCCAGTGTAAACCCTTCCTAGTATAAACACTGCCATGTGTAAACCCTTCCTGTTGTAAACACTGCGTGGTGTAAACCCTTACCTGTGCAAACCGATTCTGGTGTAAACCTTTCACAGTGTAAACCCTTCCTGGTGTAAACCCTTCCCAGTTTATACCCTTCCTAGTGGAAATCCTGCCTGGTGTAAATCCTTACCTGTGTAAACTGATTCTGGAGTTAACCCTTCCCAGTGTAATCTCTTCCCGGTATAAACCCTTCCCGGTGTAGACCCTTCCTGGTGTAAACCCTTCCCTGTGTAAACCATTCCCAGTGGAAACCGTTCCTGGTGAAAACCAATCCCAGTGTAAACTCTTCCTGGTGTAAACCCTTCCCAGTGTAAACCCTTCGCGGTGTAAAGCCTTCCAGGTGTAAACCCTTCCCAGTGTAAACCCTGCCTGGTGTAAACCCTTCCTGTTTAAACCCTGCCTGGTGTAAACCCTTACCTGTGTAAACCAATTCTGGTGTAAACCCTTCTCAGTGTAAACCCTTCCTGGTGTAAACCCTTCCCTGTGTAAACCACTCCCAGTGTAAACCCTTGCTGGTGTAAACCCTTCCCAGTGTAAACCCTTCCTGGTGTATACTCTTCCTGGTGTAAACCCTTCCCAGTGTAAACCCTTCCCGGTGTAAACCCTTCCCACTGCAAACATTTTCCGGCGTAAATCCTTCCCAGTGTAAACCCTTCCTAGTGTAAACCCTGCCTGGTGTAATCCCTTCCCAGTGTACATCCTTTCCAATGTAATCCCTTCCCAGTGTAAACCCTTCCTAGTGTAAACACTGCCTGGTGTAAACCCTTCCTGTTGTAAACCCTGCCTGCTGTAAACCCTTACCTGTGTAAACCGATTCCGGTGTAAACCCTTCCCAGTGTAAACCCTTTCGTGTGTAAGTCCTTCCCAGTCTAAACCCTTCACAGTGTAAATCCTTTCCTGTGTAAACGCTTCGCAGACTAAACCCTTTCCAGTATAATTCCTTCCCGGTGTAAACCCTTCCCAGTACAAACCCCTTCCAGTGTAAACCCTTCCTGGTGTAAACCCTTCCCACTGTAAACCTTTTCCGGTGTAAACCCTTCCCAGTGTAAACCCTTCCTAGTGTAAACCCTGCCTGGTGTAATCTCCTCCTGGTGCACATCCTTCCCAGTGTAAACGCTTTTAGGTGTAAACACTTCCCAGTGTAAACCCTTCCTGGTGTAAACCCTTCCCAGTGTAAACCCTTCCTGGTGTAAACAGTTCCCAGTTTAAACCCTTTCCGGTGTAAACAGTTCCCAGTGTAAACCCTTCCCAGTGTAAATCCTTTCTGGTGTAATCCCTTCCCAGTATAAACCCTTTCTAGTGTAAATCCTGTCTGGTGCAAACCCTTCCCAGTGAAAACCCTTCTCGGTGCAAACCCTTTCCTGTATAAACCCTTCCCAGTGTAAACCCATTCCAGTGTAAACCCTTCCTAGTGTAAACCTTTTCCGGTGTAAACCCTTCCCAGTGTAAACCCTTCCTAGTGTAAACCCTGCCTGGTGTAATCTCCTCCTGGTGCACATCCTTCCCAGTGTAAACGCTTTTAGGTGTAAACACTTCCCAGTGTAAACCCTTCCTGGTGTAAACCCTTCCCAGTGTAAACCCTTCCTGGTGTAAACAGTTCCCAGTTTATACCCTTTCCGGTGTAAACAGTTCCCAGTGTAAACCCTTCCCAGTGTAAACACTTCCCAGTGTAAATCCTTTCTGGTGTAATCCCTTCCCAGTATAAACCCTTTCTAGTGTAAATCCTGTCTGGTGCAAACCCATCCCAGTGAAAACCCTTCTCGGTGCAAACCCTTTCCTGAATAAACCCTTCCTAGTGTAAACCCTTCCCAGTGTAAACCCTTCCTGGTGTAAACCCTTCCCGGTGTAAACCTTTCCCAGTGTAAACCTTTTCCGGTGTAAACCCTTCCCAGTGTAAACCCTTCCTAGTGTAAACCCTGTCATGTGTAAACCCTTCCTGTTGTAAACACTGCCTGGTGTAAACCCTTACCTGTGCAAACCGATTCTGGTATAAACCCTTCCCAGTGTAAAACCTTCCTGGTGTAAACCCTTCCTGGTGTAAACCCTTCCCAGTTTATACCCTTCCTAGTGTAAATCCTGCCTGGTGTAAATCCTTAGCTGTCTAAACTGATTCTGGTGTAAACCCTTCCCAGTGTAAACCCTTCCTAGTGTAAACCCTGCCTGGTGTAAACCCTTCCTGTTTTAACCCTGCCTGGTGTAAACCCTTACCTGTGTAAAACAATTCTGGTGTAAACCCTTCTCAGTGTAAACCCTTCCTGGTGTAAACCCTTCCCGGTGTAAACCCTTCCAGGTGTAAACACTTCCCTGTGTAAACCACTCCCAGTGTAAACCCTTGCTGGTGTTAACCCTTCCCAGTGTAAAACCTTCCTGGCGTAAACTCTTCCTGGTGTAAACCCTTCCCAGTGTAAACCCTTCCCGGTGTAAACTCTTCCCACTGTAAACCTTTTCCGGCATAAACCCTTCCCAGTGTAAACCTTCCTAGTGTAAACCCTGCCTGGTGTAATCCCTTCCCAGTGTACATCCTTCCCAGTGTAAACCCTTTTCAGTGTAAACACTTGCCAGTGTAAACCCTTCCCGGTGTATATAGTTCCCAGTTTAAACCCTACCCGGCATAAACCCTTCCCAGTGTAAACCCATCCCGGTGTAAAGCCTTCCCGGTGCAAACCCTTTCCAGTATAAACCCTTCCTCGTGTAAGCCCTTCCCAGTGTAATCCCTTCCTACTGTAAGTCCTTTCCAGTGTAATCTCTTCCCAGTGTAAACCCTTCCTAGTGTAAACACTGCCTGGTGTAAACCCTGACTGCTGTAAACCCTTACCTGTGTAAACCAATTCTGGTGTAACCCTTCCCAGTGTAAACTCTTCCTGGTGTAAACCATTCCCAGTGTAAACCCTTCCCGGTTTAAACCCTTCCTGGAGTAAACCCTTCCCTGTGTAAACCCTTCCCAGTGTAAACCCTTCCTGGTGTAAACCATTACCAGTGTAAGCCCTTCACCGTGTAAATCCTTCTCCGTGTAAACCCTTCCTGGAGTAAACCCTTCCCTGTGTAAACCCTTACCAGTGTGAACCCTTCCTGGTGTAAATTCTTCCTGGTGTAAACCCTTCCCAGTATAAACTCTACACAGTGTAAACCCTTCCTTGTGTAAACCCTGCCTGGTGTAAACCCTTCCTGTTGTGAACCCTGCCTGGTGTAAACCCTTACCTGTGTAAAACGATTCTGGTGTAAACTCTGCCCAGTGTAAACTCTTCCTGGTGTAAACCCTTCGCAGTGTAAACCCTTCCTGGTGTAAACCATTACCAGTGTAAGCCCTTCACCGTGTAAATCCTTCTCCGTGTAAACCCTTCCTGGTGTAAATTCTTCCTGGTGTAAACCCTTCCCAGTATAAACCCTACACAGTGTAAACCCTTCCTTGTGTAAACCCTGCCTGGTGTAAACCCTTCCTGTTGTGAACCCTGCCTGGTGTAAACCCTTACCTGTGTAAAACGATTCTGGTGTAAACTCTGCCCAGCGTAAACTCTTCCTGGTGTAAACCATTCCCAGTGTAAACCCTTCCCGGTTTAAACCCTTCCTGGAGTAAACCCTTCCTTGTGTAAACCCTTCCCAGTGTAAACCCTTCCTGGTGTAAACCATTACCAGTGTAAGCCCTTCACCGTGTAAATCCTTCTCCGTGTAAACCCTTCCTGGAGTAAACCCTTCCCTGTGTAAACCCTTACCAGTGTGAACCCTTCCTGGTGTAAATTCTTCCTGGTGTAAACCCTTCCCAGTATAAACCCTACACAGTGTAAACCCTTCCTTGTGTAAACCCTGCCTGGTGTAAACCCTTCCTGTTGTGAACCCTGCCTGGTGTAAACCCTTGCCTGTGTAAAACGATTCTGGTGTAAACTCTGCCCAGTGTAAACTCTTCCTGGTGTAAACCCTTCGCAGTGTAAACCTTTCCTGGTGTAAACCATTACCAGTGTAAGCCCTTCACCGTGTAAATCCTTCTCCGTGTAAACCCTTCCTGGTGTAAATTCTTCCTGGTGTAAACCCTTCCCAGTATAAATCCTACACAGTGTAAACCCTTCCTTGTGTAAACCCTGCCTGGTGTAAACCCTTCCTGTTGTGAACCCTGCCTGGTGTAAACCCTTACCTGTGTAAAACGATTCTGGTGTAAACTCTGCCCAGTGTAAACTCTTCCTGGTGTAAACCCTTCGCAGTGTAAACCCTTCCTGGTGTAAACCCTTCCTGGAGTAAACCCTTCCCTATATAATGCCTTCCCAATGTAGACCCTTCCCAGTGTAAACCTTTCCCAGTGTAAGCCCTTCCTAGTGTAAACCATTCCCAGTGTAAACCCTTCCTAGTGTAAACTCTGCCTGGTTGAAACCTTTCCTGTTGTAAACCCTGCCTGGTGTAAACCCTTACCTGTGTGAACCAATTCTGGTGCAAACCCTTCCCAGCGTACACCCTTCCTGGTGTAAACCGTTTCCTGTGTAAACCATTCCCAGTCTAAACCCTTTCCAGTGTAATCCCTTCCCGATGTAAATCCTTCCTGGTGTAAACCCGTCCCAGTGGAAACCCTTCCCAGTGTAAACCTTTTCCGGTATAAACCCTTCCCAGTGTAAACCCTTTTGTGTGTAAGTCCTTCCCAGTCTAAACGCTTCACAGTGTAAATCCTTTCCTGTGTAAACCCTTCTCAGACTAAACCCTTTCCAGTATAATCCCTTCCCGGTGTAAACTCTTCCCAGTACAAACCCTTTCCAGTGTAAACCCTTACCGGTGTAAACCCTTCCCACTGTAAAGCTTTTCTGGTGTAAACTCTTCCCAGTGTAAACACTTCCTAGTGTAAACCTTTCCCGGTGTATACGGTTCCCAGTTTAAACCCTACCCGGCATAAACCCTTCCCAGTGTGAACCCATCCCGGTGTAAACCCTTCCCGGTGCAAACCCTTTCCAGTATAAACCCTTCCTAGTGTAAGCCCTTCCCAGTGTAATCCCTTCCCACTGTAAACCCTTCCTACTGTAAGTCCTTTCCAGTGTAATCTCTTCCCAGTGTAAACCCTTCCTAGTGTAAACACTGCCTGGTGTAAACCCTTCCTGTTGTAAACCCCGACGGCTGTAAACCCTTACCTGTGTAAACCGATTCTGGTGTAACCCTTCCCAGTGTAAACTCTTCCTGGTGTAAACCATTCCCAGTGCAAACCCTTCCCGGTTTAAACCCTTCCTGGAGTAAACCCTTCCCTGTGTAAACCCTTCCCAGTGTAAACTCTTCCTGGTGTAAACCATTCCCAGTGTAAACCCTACACCGTGTAAATCCTTCCCCGTGTAAACCCTTCCTGGAGTAAATCCCTCCCTGTGTAAACCCTTACCAGTGTGAACCCTTCCTGGTGTAAACCCTTCCCAGTATAAACGCTACACAGCGTAAACCCTTCCTTGTGTAAACCCTTCCTGTTGTGAACCCTGCCTGGTGTAAACCCTTACCTGTGTAAACCGATTCTGGTGTAAACTCTGCCCAGTGTAAACTCTTCCTGGTGTAAACCCTTCCCAGTGTAAACCCTTCCTGGTGTAAACCCTTCCTGGAGTAAACCCTTCCCCATGTAAACCCTTCCCAATGTAGACCCTTCCCAGTGTAAACCTTTCCCAGTGTAAGCCCTTCCTAGTGTAAACTCTTCCTGGTGTAAACACTTCCCAGTGTAAACCCTTCCCAGTGTATACCCTTCCCAGTGTAAACCATTTCCAGTGTAAACCATTCCCAGTGTAAACCCTTCCTAGTGTAAACTCTGCCTGGTTGAAACCTTTCCTGTTGTAAATGCTGCCTGGTGTAAACCCTTACCTGTGTGAACCAATTCTGGTGCAAACCCTTCCCAGTGTAAACCCTTCCTGGTGTAAACCCTTTCCTGAGTAAACCATTCCCAGTCTAAACCCTTTCCAGTGTAATCCCTTCCCGATGTAAATCCTTCCTGGTGTAAACCCGTCCCAGTGCAAACCCTTCCCAGTGTAAACCTCTTCCGGTGTAAACCCTTCCCAGTGTAAACCCTTTCGTGTGTAAGTCCTTCCCAGTCTAAGCCCTTCACAGTGTAAATCTTTTCCTGTGTAAACCCTTCTCAGACTAAACCCTTTCCAGTATAATCCCTTCCCGGTGTAAACTCTTCCCAGTACAAACCCTTTCCAGTGTAAACCCTAACCGGTGTAAACCCTTCCCACTGTAAACCTTTTCCGGTGTAAACTCTTCCCGGTGTAAACCCTTCCCAGTGTAAACCCTTCCTAGTGTAAACCCTTCCCGGTGTATACGGTTCCCAGTTTAAACCCTACCCGGCATAAACCCTTCCCAGTGTGAACCCATCCCGGTGTAAACCATTCCCGGTGCAAACCCTTTCCAGTATAAACCCTTCCTAGTGTAAGCCCTTCCCAGTGTAATCCCTTCCCACTGTGAACCCTTCCTACTGTAAGTCCTTTCCAGTGTAATCTCTTCCCAGTGTAAACCCTTCCTAGTGTAAACACTGCCTGGTGTAAACCCTTCCTGTTGTAAACCCCGACTGCTGTAAACCCTTACCTGTGTAAACCGATTCTGGTGTAACCCTTCCCAGTGTAAACTCTTCCTGGAGTAAACCCTTCCCTGTGTAAACCCTTCCCAGTGTAAAGCCTTCCTGGTGTAAACCATTCCCAGTGTAAACCCTTCACCGTGTAAATCCTTCCCCGTGTAAACCCTTCCTGCAGTAAACCCTTCCCTGTGTAAACCCTTACCAGTGTGAACCCTTCCTGGTGTAAATTCTTCCTGGTGTAAACCCTTCCCAGTATAAACCCTACACAGTGTAAACCCTTCCTTGTGTAAACCCTGCCTGGTGTAAACCCTTCCTGTTGTGAACCCTGCCTGGTGTAAACCCTTACCTGTGTAAACCGATTCTGGTGTAAACTCTGCCCAGTGTAAACTCTTCCTGGTGTAAACCCTTCCCAGTGTAAACCCTTCCTGGTGTAAACCCTTCCTGGAGTAAACCCTTCCCTATGTAAACCCTTCCCAGTGTAGACCCTTCCCAGTGTAAACCTTTTCCAGTGTAAGCCCTTCCTAGTGTAAACTCTTCCTGGTGTAAACACTTCCCACTGTAAACCCTTCCCAGTGTATACCCTTCCCAGTGTAAACCATTTCCAGTGTAATCCCTTCCCAGTGTAAACCCTTCCTAGTGTAAACCCTGTCTGGTGTAAACCCTTACCTGTGTAAACCAATTCTGGTGTAAACCCTTCCCAGTGTAAACCCTTCCTGGTGCAAACCCTTCCCAACGTAAACCCTTCCCGGTGTAAACAGTTCCCAATGTAAACCCTTCCTGGCGTAAACCCTTTCCAGTGTAAACTCTGCCTGATGAAAACCCTTCCGAGTGTAAACCCATCCCGGTGTAAACCCTTCCCGGTGAAAACCCTTCCCAGTGTAAACCCTTCCCGGTGAAAACCCTTCCCAGTGTAAACCCTTCTCGGTGCAAACCCTTTCCTGTATAAACCCTTCCCAGTGAAAACCCTTCCGAGTGTAAACTCTTCTCGGTGTAAACCCTTCCTGTTTTAACCCTGCCTGGTGTAAACCCTTACCTCTGTAAAACAATTCTGGTGTAAACCCTTCTCAGCGTAAACCCTTCCTGGTGTAAACCCTTCCCGGTGCAAACCCTTACAGGTGTAAACCCTTGCTGGTGTAAACCCTTCCCAGTGTAAACCCTTCCTGTCGTAAACTCTTCCTGGTGTAAACCCTTCCCAGTGTAAACCCTTCCCGGTGTAAAACATTGCCACTGTAAACCTTTTCCGGCGTAAACCCTTCCCAGTGTAAACCCTTCCTAGTGTAAACACTACCAGGTGTAATCCCTTCCCAGTGTACATCCTTCCCAGTGTAAACCCTTCCCGGTGTATACAGTTCCCAGTTTAAACCCTTCCCGGCATAAACCTTTCCGAGTGCAAACCCATCCCGGTGTAAAACCTTCCGGCTGCAAACCCTTTCCAGTATAAACCCTTCCTAGTGTAAGCCCTTCCCAGTGTAATCCCTTCCCACTGTAAACCCTTCCTAGTGTAAACACTGCCTGGTGTAAACCCTTCCTGTTGTAAACCCTGCCTGCTGTAAACCCTTACCTGTGTAAACCGATTCTGGTGTAACCCTTCCCAGTGTAAACTCGTCCTGGTTTAAACCATTCCCCGTGTAAATCCTGCCCGGTGTAAACTCTTCCTGGAGTAAACCCTTCCCTGTGTAAACCCTTCCCAGGGTAAACCCTTGCTGGTGTAAACCATTCCCAGTGTAAACCCTTCCCAGTATAAACCCTTCCCAGTGTAAACACTTCCTTGTGTAAACTTTGCCTGGTGTAAACACTTCCTGTTGTAAACCCTTCCTGGTGTAAACCCTTCCTGGTGTAAACCCTTCCCAGTGTAAACCCTTCCTGGTGTAAACCGTTCCTGGAGTAAACCCTTCCCGGTGTAAACACTTCCCAGTGTAAACCCTTCCCAGTGTAAACACTTTCCAGTGAAAACCCTTCCCAGTGTAAATCCTTTCTGGTGTAATCCCTTCCCAGTGAAAACCCTTGTCAGTGCAAATCCTTTCCTGTATAAACCCTTCCCAGTGTGAACCAATTCCAGTGGAAACCCTTCCTAGTGTAAAACCTTTCTGGTGTAATCTCTTCCAAGTGTAAACCCTTCCTAGTGTAAACCCTATCTGGTGCAAACCCTTCCCAGTGAAAACCCTTCTCGGTGCAAACCCTTTCCTGTATAAACCCTTCCCAGTGTAAACCCATTCCAGTGGAAACCCTTCCTAGTGTAAATCCTTTCCGGTGTAATCCCTTCCCAGTGTAAACCCTTCCTGGTGTAAACCGTTCCTAGTGTAAACCTTTCCCAGTGTAAACCTTTTCCGGTGTAAACCCTTCCCAGTGTAAACCCTTCCTAGTGTAAATCATGCCATGTGTAAACCCTTCCTGGTGTAAACCCTTCCCAGTGTAAACCTTTTCCTGTGTAAACCCTTCCCAGTGTAAACCCTTCCTAGTGTAAATCCTGCCATGTGTAAACCCTTCCTGTTGTAAACACTGCCTGGTGTAAACCCTTACCTGTGCAAATGGATTCTGGTGTAAACCTTTCCCAGTGTAAACCCTTCCTGGTGTAAACCCTTCCCAGTTTATACCCTTCCTAGTGTAAACCCTGCCTGGTGTAAACCATTACCAGTGAAAGCCAATTCTGGTGTAAACCCTACTCAGTGTAAACCCTTGCTGGTGTAAAACCTTCCCAGTGTAAATCCTTTCTGGTGTAATCCCTTCCCAGTGCAAACCCTTCCCAGTGAAAACCCTTCTCGGTGCAAATCCTTTCCTGTATAAACCCTTCCCAGTGTAAACCAATTCCAGTGGAAACCCTTCCTAGTGTAAATCCTTTCTGGTGTAATCCCTTCCCAGTGTAAACCCTTCCTAGTGTAAACCCTATCTGGTGCAAACCCTTCCCAGTGAAAACCCTTCTCGGTGCAAACCCTTTCCTGTATAAACCCTTCCCAGTGTAAACCCATTCCAGTGGAAACCCTTCCTAGTGTAAATCCTTTCCGGTGTAATCCCTTCCCAGTGTAAACCCTTCCTGGTGTAAACCCTTCCTAGTGTAAACCTTTCCCAGTGTAAACCTTTTCCGGTGTAAACCCTTCCCAGTGTAAACACTTCCTAGTGTAAATCCTGCCATGTGTAAACCCTTCCTGGTGTAAACCCTTCCCAGTGTAAACCTTTCCCAGTGTAAACCTTTTCCTGTGTAAACCCTTCCTGTTGTAAACCCTTCCTGGAGTAAACCCTTCCCTGTGTAAACCCTTCCCAGTGTAAATCTTTCCCATTGTAAGCCCTTCCTAGTGTAAACTCTTCCTGGTGTTAACACTTCCCAGTGTAAAGCCTTCCCGGTGTATACCCTTCCCCGTGTAAACCATTTCCAGTATAAACCATTCCCAGTGTAAACCCTTCCTAGTGTAAACCCTGCCTGGTTGAAACCTTTCCTGTTGTAAACCCTGCCTGGTGTAAACCCTTACCTGTGTAAACCAATTCTGGTGTAAACCAATTCTGGTGCAAACCCTTCCCAGTATAAACCCTTCCTGGTGTAAACCCTTTCCTGTGTAAACCATTCCCAGTCTAAACCCTTTCCAGTGTAATCTCTTCCCGATGTAAATCCTTCCTGGTGTAAACCTATCCCAGTGCAAACCCTTCCGAGTGTAAACCCTTCCCGGTGCAAACCCTCCCAGTGTAAACCTTTTCCGGTGTAAACCCTTCCCAGTGTAAACCCTTTCATGTGTAAGTCCTTCCCAGTCTAAACCCTTCACAGTGTAAATCCTTTCCTGTGTAAACCCTTCTCAGACTAAACCCTTTCCAGTATAATCCCTTTCCAGTGTAAACCGTTCCCGGTGTAAACCCTTTCCAGTGTAAACCCTTCCCAGTGTAAACACTTCCCACTGTAAACCTTTTCCGGTGTAAACCCTTCCCAGTGTAAACCCTTCCTAGTGTAAACCCTGCCTGGTGTAATCTCCTCCCGGTGCACATCCTTCCCAGTGTAAACTCTTTTCGGTGTAAACACTTCCCAGTGTAAACCCTTCCTGGTGTAAACCCTTCCCAGTGTAAACCCTTCCCGGTGTAAACATTTCCCAGTTTAAACCCTTCCCGGTGTAAACACTTCTCAGTGTAAACCCTTCCCAGTGTAAACCCTTTCCAGTGTAAACACTTCCCAGTGTAAATCCTTTCTGGTGTAATCCCTTCCCAGTATAAACCCTTCCTAGTGTAAACACTGTCTGGTGAAATCCCTTCCCAGTGAAAACTCTTCCCGGTGCAAACCCTTTCCAGTATAAACCCTTCCCAGTGTAAACCCTTCCCAGTGTAAACCCATTCCAGTGTAAACCCTTCCTAGTGTAAACCCTTCCTGGTGTAAACCCTTCCCAGTGTAAACCCTTCCCAGTGTAAACCGTTCCTACTGTAAACCCTGCCATGTGTAAACCCTTCCTGTTGTAAACACAGCCTGGTGTAAATCCTTACCTGTGCAAACCGATTCTGGTGTAAAACTTTCCCAGTGTAAAAACTTCCTGGTATAAACCCTTCCTGGAGTAAACCCATCGCAGTTTATACCCTTCCTAGTGTAAATCCTGTCTGGTGTAAATCCTTACCTGTGCAAACTGATTCTGGTGTAAACCCTTCCTGGAGTAAACCCATCGCAGTTTATACCCTTCCTACTGTAAATCCTGTCTGGTGTAAATCCTTACCTGTGCAAACTGATTCTGGTGTAAACCCTTCCCAGTGTAAACCCTTCCTAGTGTAAACCCTGCCTGGTGTAAACCCTTCCTGTTTTAACCCTTCCCAGTGTAAAGCCCTCCTGGTGTAAACCATTCACAGTGTAAATGCTTCACCGCGTAAATCCTTCCCAGTGTCAACCCTTCCTGGTGTAAACTCTTCCTGGTGTAAACCCTTCCCAGTGTAAACTCTTCCTGGTGTAAACCATTCCCCGTGTAAACCCTTCCCGGTGTAAACCCTTCCTGGAGTAAACCCTTCCCTGTGTAAACCCTTCCCAGTGTAAACCCCTCCTGGTGTAAACCCTTCCCAGTGTAAGCCCCTCCTGGTGTAAACCATTCCCAGTGTAAATGCTTCACCGTGTAAATCCTTCCCAGTGTGAACCCTTCCTGGTGTAAACTCTTCCTGGTGTAAATCCTTCCCAGTTTAAACTCTTCCTGGTGTAAACCATTCCCCGTGTAAACCCTTCCCGGTGTAAACCCTTCCTGTTGTAAACCCTGCCTGGTGTAAACCCTTACCTGTGTAAACCGACTCTGGTGTAAACCCTGCCCAGTGTAAACCCTTCCTGGTGTAAACCCTTCCCGGTGTAAACCCTTCCTGGTGTAAACCCTTCCTGGAGTAAACCCTTCCCTGTGTAAACCCTTCCCAGTGTAGTCCCTTCCCAGTGTAAACCTCTCCCAGTGTAAACCCTTCCTGGTGTAAACCCTTCCTGGAGTAAACCCTTCCCTGTGTAAACCCTTCCCAGTGTAGTCCCTTCCCAGTGTAAACCTTTTCCAGTGTAAACCCTTCCCAGTGTAAACCCTTCCTAGTATAAACACTGCCATGTGTAAACCCTTCCTGTTGTAAACACTGCCTGGTGTAAACCCTTACCTGTGCAAACCGATTCTGGTGTAAATCTTTCACAGTGTAAACCCTTCCTGGTGTAAACCCTTCCCAGTGTAAACTCTTCCTAGTGTAAACCCTTCCCAGTGTAAACCCTTCCTGGTGTAAACTCTTCCAGGTGTAAACCCTTCCCAGTGTTAACCCTTCCCAGTGTAAACCCTGCCTGGTGTAAACCCTTCCTGTTTAAACCCTGCCTGGTGTAAACCCTTACCTGTGTAAACCAATTCTGGTGAAAACCCTTCTCAGTGTAAACCCTTCCTGGTTTAAACCCTTGCTGGTGTAAACCCTTCCCAGTGTAAACCCTTCCTGGCGTAAACTCTTCCTGGTGTAAACCCTTCCCAGTGTAAACCCTTCCCGGTGTAAACCCTTCCCACTGCAAACTTTTTCCGGCTTAAACCCTTCCCAGTGTAAACCCTTCCAAGTCTAAACCCTGCCTGGTGTAATCCCTTCCCAGTGTACATCCTTCCCAGTGTTACCCCTTTTCAGAGTAAACACTTCCCAGTGTAAACCCTTCCTGGTGTAAACCCTTCCCAGGGTAAATGCTTCCCGGTGTAAATAGTTCCCAGTTTAAACGCTTCCTGGCATAAACGCTTCCAAGAGTAAACCCATCCCGGTGGAAACCCTTCCCGGTGCAAACCCTTTCCGGTATGAACCCTTGCTAGTGTAAGCCCTTCCCAGTGTAATCCCTTCCCAGTGTAAACCCTTCACACTGTAAGTCCTTTCCAATGTAATCCCTTCCCAGTGTAAACCCTTCCTAGTGTAAACACTGCCTGGTGTAAACCCTTCCCGTTGAAAACCCTGCCTGCTGTAAACCCTTACCTGTGTAAACCGATTCTGGTGTAAACCCTTCTCAGTGTAAACTCGTCCTGGAGTAAACCCTTCCCTGTGTAAACCCTTCCCAGTGTAAACCCTTCCTGGTGCAAACCATTCCCAGTATAAACCCTTCACCGTGTAAACCCTTCCCAATGTGTAAACCCTTCCTTGTGTAAACTTTGCTTGGTGTAAACACTCCCTGTTGTAAACCCTTACCTGTGTAAACCGATTCTGGTGTAAACCCTGCCCAGTGTAAACCCTTCCTGGTGTAAATCCTTTCTGGTGTAATCCCTTCCCAGTGTAAACCCTTCCTAGTGTAAACCCTTCCTGGTGTAAACCCTTCCCGGTGTAAACCCTTCCTGGTGTAAACCCTTCCTGGAGTAAACCCTTCCCTGTGTAAACCCTTCCCAGTGTAGTCCCTTCCCAGTGTAAACCTCTCCCAGTGTAAACCCTTCCTGGTGTAAACCCTTCCTGGAGTAAACCCTTCCCTGTGTAAACCCTTCCCAGTGTAGTCCCTTCCCAGTGTAAACCTTTTCCAGTGTAAACCCTTCCCAGTGTAAACCCTTCCTAGTATAAACACTGCCATGTGTAAACCCTTCCTGTTGTAAACACTGCCTGGTGTAAACCCTTACCTGTGCAAACCGATTCTGGTGTAAACCTTTCACAGTGTAAACCCTTCCTGGTGTAAACCCTTCCCAGTGTAAACTCTTCCTAGTGTAAACCCTTCCCAGTGTAAACCCTTCCTGGTGTAAACTCTTCCAGGTGTAAACCCTTCCCAGTGTTAACCCTTCCCAGTGTAAACCCTGCCTGGTGTAAACCCTTCCTGTTTAAACCCTGCCTGGTGTAAACCCTTACCTCTGTAAACGAATTCTGGTGTAAACCCTTCCTGTTTAAACCCTGCCTGGTGTAAACCCTTACCTGTGTAAACCAATTCTGGTGAAAACCCTTCTCAGTGTAAACCCTTCCTGGTTTAAACCCTTGCTGGTGTAAACCCTTCCCAGTGTAAACCCTTCCTGGCGTAAACTCTTCCTGGTGTAAACCCTTCCCAGTGTAAACCCTTCCCGGTGTAAACCCTTCCCACTGCAAACATTTTCCGGCTTAAACCCTTCCCAGTGTAAACCCTTCCAAGTCTAAACCCTGCCTGGTGTAATCCCTTCCCAGTGTACATCCTTCCCAGTGTTACCCCTTTTCAGAGTAAACACTTCCCAGTGTAAACCCTTCCTGGTGTAAACCCTTCCCAGGGTAAATGCTTCCCGGTGTAAATAGTTCCCAGTTTAAACGCTTCCTGGCATAAACGCTTCCAAGAGTAAACCCATCCCGGTGGAAACCCTTCCCGGTGCAAACCCTTTCCGGTATGAACCCTTGCTAGTGTAAGCCCTTCCCAGTGTAATCCCTTCCCAGTGTAAACCCTTCACACTGTAAGTCCTTTCCAATGTAATCCCTTCCCAGTGTAAACCCTTCCTAGTGTAAACACTGCCTGGTGTAAACCCTTCCCGTTGAAAACCCTGCCTGCTGTAAACCCTTACCTGTGTAAACCGATTCTGGTGTAAACCCTTCTCAGTGTAAACTCGTCCTGGAGTAAACCCTTCCCTGTGTAAACCCTTCCCAGTGTAAACCCTTCCTGGTGCAAACCATTCCCAGTATAAACCCTTCACCGTGTAAACCCTTCCCAATGTGTAAACCCTTCCTTGTGTAAACTTTGCTTGGTGTAAACACTCCCTGTTGTAAACCCTTACCTGTGTAAACCGATTCTGGTGTAAACCCTGCCCAGTGTAAACCCTTCCTGGTGTAAATCCTTTCTGGTGTAATCCCTTCCCAGTGTAAACCCTTCCTAGTGTAAACCCTGTCTGGTGCAAACCCTTCCCAGTGAAAACCCTTCTCGGTGCAAACCCTTTCCTGTATAAACCCTTCCCAGTGTAAACCCATTCCAGTGGAAACCCTTCCTAGTGTAAATCCTTTCCGGTGTAATCCCTTCCCAGTGTAAACCCTTCCTGGTGTAAACCCTTCCCAGTGTAAACCTTTCCCAGTGTAAACCTTTTCCAGTGTAAACCCTTCCCAGTGTAAACCCTTCCTGGTGTAAACCCTTCCTGGAGTAAACCCTTCCCCATGTAAACCCTTCCCAATGTAGACCCTTCCCAGTGTAAACCTTTCCCAGTGTAAGCCCTTCCTAGTGTAAACTCTTCCTGGTGTAAACACTTCCCAGTGTAAACCCTTCCCAGTGTATACCCTTCCCAGTGTAAACCATTTCCAGTGTAAACCATTCCCAGTGTAAACCCTTCCTAGTGTAAACTCTGCCTGGTTGAAACCTTTCCTGTTGTAAATGCTGCCTGGTGTAAACCCTTACCTGTGTGAACCAATTCTGGTGCAAACCCTTCCCAGTGTAAACCCTTCCTGGTGTAAACCCTTTCCTGAGTAAACCATTCCCAGTCTAAACCCTTTCCAGTGTAATCCCTTCCCGATGTAAATCCTTCCTGGTGTAAACCCGTCCCAGTGCAAACCCTTCCCAGTGTAAACCTCTTCCGGTGTAAACCCTTCCCAGTGTAAACCCTTTCGTGTGTAAGTCCTTCCCAGTCTAAGCCCTTCACAGTGTAAATCTTTTCCTGTGTAAACCCTTCTCAGACTAAACCCTTTCCAGTATAATCCCTTCCCGGTGTAAACTCTTCCCAGTACAAACCCTTTCCAGTGTAAACCCTAACCGGTGTAAACCCTTCCCACTGTAAACCTTTTCCGGTGTAAACTCTTCCCGGTGTAAACCCTTCCCAGTGTAAACCCTTCCTAGTGTAAACCCTTCCCGGTGTATACGGTTCCCAGTTTAAACCCTACCCGGCATAAACCCTTCCCAGTGTGAACCCATCCCGGTGTAAACCATTCCCGGTGCAAACCCTTTCCAGTATAAACCCTTCCTAGTGTAAGCCCTTCCCAGTGTAATCCCTTCCCACTGTGAACCCTTCCTACTGTAAGTCCTTTCCAGTGTAATCTCTTCCCAGTGTAAACCCTTCCTAGTGTAAACACTGCCTGGTGTAAACCCTTCCTGTTGTAAACCCCGACTGCTGTAAACCCTTACCTGTGTAAACCGATTCTGGTGTAACCCTTCCCAGTGTAAACTCTTCCTGGAGTAAACCCTTCCCTGTGTAAACCCTTCCCAGTGTAAAGCCTTCCTGGTGTAAACCATTCCCAGTGTAAACCCTTCACCGTGTAAATCCTTCCCCGTGTAAACCCTTCCTGCAGTAAACCCTTCCCTGTGTAAACCCTTACCAGTGTGAACCCTTCCTGGTGTAAATTCTTCCTGGTGTAAACCCTTCCCAGTATAAACCCTACACAGTGTAAACCCTTCCTTGTGTAAACCCTGCCTGGTGTAAACCCTTCCTGTTGTGAACCCTGCCTGGTGTAAACCCTTACCTGTGTAAACCGATTCTGGTGTAAACTCTGCCCAGTGTAAACTCTTCCTGGTGTAAACCCTTCCCAGTGTAAACCCTTCCTGGTGTAAACCCTTCCTGGAGTAAACCCTTCCCTATGTAAACCCTTCCCAGTGTAGACCCTTCCCAGTGTAAACCTTTTCCAGTGTAAGCCCTTCCTAGTGTAAACTCTTCCTGGTGTAAACACTTCCCACTGTAAACCCTTCCCAGTGTATACCCTTCCCAGTGTAAACCATTTCCAGTGTAATCCCTTCCCAGTGTAAACCCTTCCTAGTGTAAACCCTGTCTGGTGTAAACCCTTACCTGTGTAAACCAATTCTGGTGTAAACCCTTCCCAGTGTAAACCCTTCCTGGTGCAAACCCTTCCCAACGTAAACCCTTCCCGGTGTAAACAGTTCCCAATGTAAACCCTTCCTGGCGTAAACCCTTTCCAGTGTAAACTCTGCCTGATGAAAACCCTTCCGAGTGTAAACCCATCCCGGTGTAAACCCTTCCCGGTGAAAACCCTTCCCAGTGTAAACCCTTCTCGGTGCAAACCCTTTCCTGTATAAACCCTTCCCAGTGAAAACCCTTCCGAGTGTAAACTCTTCTCGGTGTAAACCCTTCCTGTTTTAACCCTGCCTGGTGTAAACCCTTACCTCTGTAAAACAATTCTGGTGTAAACCCTTCTCAGCGTAAACCCTTCCTGGTGTAAACCCTTCCCGGTGCAAACCCTTACAGGTGTAAACCCTTGCTGGTGTAAACCCTTCCCAGTGTAAACCCTTCCAGTCGTAAACTCTTCCTGGTGTAAACCCTTCCCAGTGTAAACCCTTCCCGGTGTAAAACATTGCCACTGTAAACCTTTTCCGGCGTAAACCCTTCCCAGTGTAAACCCTTCCTAGTGTAAACACTACCAGGTGTAATCCCTTCCCAGTGTACATCCTTCCCAGTGTAAACCCTTCCCGGTGTATACAGTTCCCAGTTTAAACCCTTCCCGGCATAAACCTTTCCGAGTGCAAACCCATCCCGGTGTAAAACCTTCCGGCTGCAAACCCTTTCCAGTATAAACCCTTCCTAGTGTAAGCCCTTCCCAGTGTAATCCCTTCCCACTGTAAACCCTTCCTAGTGTAAACACTGCCTGGTGTAAACCCTTCCTGTTGTAAACCCTGCCTGCTGTAAACCCTTACCTGTGTAAACCGATTCTGGTGTAACCCTTCCCAGTGTAAACTCGTCCTGGTTTAAACCATTCCCCGTGTAAATCCTTCCCGGTGTAAACTCTTCCTGGAGTAAACCCTTCCCTGTGTAAACCCTTCCCAGTGTAAACCCTTGCTGGTGCAAACCCTTTCCTGTATAAACCCTTCCCAGTGCAAACCCATTCCAGTGTAAACCCTTCCTAGTGTAAATCCTTTCCGGTGTAATCCCTTCCCAGTGTAAACCCTTCCTAGTGTAAACCCTGGCTGGTGTAAACCCTTCTGTTGTAAACCCTGCCTGGTGTAAACCCATCCCGGTGGAAACCCTTTCCCGTGTAAACCCTTCCCAGTGTAAACCCTTCACAATGTAAACCCTTCCCAGTGTAAACCCTTCCGGGTGTAAACCCTTCACTGTGTAAACTCTGCCTGATGTAAACCCTGCCCAGTGCAAAGCCTTCCCAGTGTAAACCCTTCCCAGTGTAAACTCTGCCTGGTGTGAACCCTTCCTGGTGTAAACCCTGCCTGGTGTAAACCCATCTGAGTGTAAATGCTGCCTGATGTATTCCCTTTTTAGTGCAAGCCCTTTCCGGTTTAAACCCTTCTCAGTGTAAACCATTTCCAGTGCAAATCCTTTCTGGTTTAAACTCTTCCCAGTGTAAACCCTTTCCAGTATAATCCCTTCCCGGTGTAAACCCTTCACAGTACAAACCCTTTCCAGTGTAAACCCTTCCCGGTGTAAACCCTTCCCACTGTAAACCTTTTCCGGTGTAAACCCTTTCCAGTGTAAACCCTTCCTAGTGTAAACCCTGCCTGGTGTAATCTCTTCCCGGTGCACATCCTTCCCAGTGTAAACCCTTCCCGGTGTAAACAGTTCCCAGTTTAAACCCTTCCCGGTGTAAATGCTTCCCAGTGTAAACCCTTCCCAGTGTAAATCCTTTCTGGTGTAATCCCTTCCCAGTGTAAACCCTTCCTAGTGTAAACCCTGTCTGGTGTAAACCCTTACCTGTGTAAACAAATTCTGGTGTAAACCCTTCCCAGTGTAAACCCTTCCTGGTGCAAACCCTTCCCAACGTAAACCCTTCCCGGTGTAAACAGTTCCCAATGTAAACACTTCCCGGCGTAAACCCTTTCCAGTGTAAACTCTGCCTGATGTAAACCCTTCCGAATGTAAACTCATCCCGGTGTAAACCCTTCCCGGTGAAAACCCTTCCCAGTGTAAACCCTTCCCGGTGCAAACCCTTTCCTGTATAAACCCTTCCCAGTGCAAACCCATTCCAGTGTAAACCCTTCCTAGTGTAAATCCTTTCCGGTGTAATCCCTTCCCAGTGTAAACCCTTCCTAGTGTAAACCCTGGCTGGTGTAAACCCTTCTGTTGTAAACCCTGCCTGGTGTAAACCCTTACCTTTGTAAACCGATTCTGGTGTAACCCCTTCCCAGTGTAAACCCTCCCCAGTGTAAACCCTTCCTGGTGTAAACTCTTCCCAGTGTAAACCTTTCCCAGTGTAAACCTTTTCCAGTGTAAACCCTTCCCAGTGTAAACCCTTCCTAGTATAAACACTGCCATGTGTAAACCCTTCCTGTTGTAAACACTGCGTGGTGTAAACCCTTACCTGTGCAAACCGATTCTGGTGTAAACCTTTCACAGTGTAAACCCTTCCTGGTGTAAACCCTTCCCAGTTTATACCCTTCCTAGTGGAAATCCTGCCTGGTGTAAATCCTTACCTGTGTAAACTGATTCTGGAGTTAACCCTTCCCAGTGTAATCTCTTCCCGGTATAAACCCTTCCCGGTGTAGACCCTTCCTGGTGTAAACCCTTCCCTGTGTAAACCATTCCCAGTGGAAACCGTTCCTGGTGAAAACCAATCCCAGTGTAAACTCTTCCTGGTGTAAACCCTTCCCAGTGTAAACCCTTCGCGGTGTAAAGCCTTCCAGGTGTAAACCCTTCCCAGTGTAAACCCTGCCTGGTGTAAACCCTTCCTGTTTAAACCCTGCCTGGTGTAAACCCTTACCTGTGTAAACCAATTCTGGTGTAAACCCTTCTCAGTGTAAACCCTTCCTGGTGTAAACCCTTCCCTGTGTAAACCACTCCCAGTGTAAACCCTTGCTGGTGTAAACCCTTCCCAGTGTAAACCCTTCCTGGTGTATACTCTTCCTGGTGTAAACCCTTCCCAGTGTAAACCCTTCCCGGTGTAAACCCTTCCCACTGCAAACATTTTCCGGCGTAAATCCTTCCCAGTGTAAACCCTTCCTAGTGTAAACCCTGCCTGGTGTAATCCCTTCCCAGTGTACATCCTTTCCAATGTAATCCCTTCCCAGTGTAAACCCTTCCTAGTGTAAACACTGCCTGGTGTAAACCCTTCCTGTTGTAAACCCTGCCTGCTGTAAACCCTTACCTGTGTAAACCGATTCCGGTGTAAACCCTTCCCAGTGTAAACCCTTTCGTGTGTAAGTCCTTCCCAGTCTAAACCCTTCACAGTGTAAATCCTTTCCTGTGTAAACGCTTCGCAGACTAAACCCTTTCCAGTATAATTCCTTCCCGGTGTAAACCCTTCCCAGTACAAACCCCTTCCAGTGTAAACCCTTCCTGGTGTAAACCCTTCCCACTGTAAACCTTTTCCGGTGTAAACCCTTCCCAGTGTAAACCCTTCCTAGTGTAAACCCTGCCTGGTGTAATCTCCTCCTGGTGCACATCCTTCCCAGTGTAAACGCTTTTAGGTGTAAACACTTCCCAGTGTAAACCCTTCCTGGTGTAAACCCTTCCCAGTGTAAACCCTTCCTGGTGTAAACAGTTCCCAGTTTAAACCCTTTCCGGTGTAAACAGTTCCCAGTGTAAACCCTTCCCAGTGTAAATCCTTTCTGGTGTAATCCCTTCCCAGTATAAACCCTTTCTAGTGTAAATCCTGTCTGGTGCAAACCCTTCCCAGTGAAAACCCTTCTCGGTGCAAACCCTTTCCTGTATAAACCCTTCCCAGTGTAAACCCATTCCAGTGTAAACCCTTCCTAGTGTAAACCTTTTCCGGTGTAAACCCTTCCCAGTGTAAACCCTTCCTAGTGTAAACCCTGCCTGGTGTAATCTCCTCCTGGTGCACATCCTTCCCAGTGTAAACGCTTTTAGGTGTAAACACTTCCCAGTGTAAACCCTTCCTGGTGTAAACCCTTCCCAGTGTAAACCCTTCCTGGTGTAAACAGTTCCCAGTTTATACCCTTTCCGGTGTAAACAGTTCCCAGTGTAAACCCTTCCCAGTGTAAACACTTCCCAGTGTAAATCCTTTCTGGTGTAATCCCTTCCCAGTATAAACCCTTTCTAGTGTAAATCCTGTCTGGTGCAAACCCATCCCAGTGAAAACCCTTCTCGGTGCAAACCCTTTCCTGAATAAACCCTTCCTAGTGTAAACCCTTCCCAGTGTAAACCCTTCCTGGTGTAAACCCTTCCCGGTGTAAACCTTTCCCAGTGTAAACCTTTTCCGGTGTAAACCCTTCCCAGTGTAAACCCTTCCTAGTGTAAACCCTGTCATGTGTAAACCCTTCCTGTTGTAAACACTGCCTGGTGTAAACCCTTACCTGTGCAAACCGATTCTGGTATAAACCCTTCCCAGTGTAAAACCTTCCTGGTGTAAACCCTTCCTGGTGTAAACCCTTCCCAGTTTATACCCTTCCTAGTGTAAATCCTGCCTGGTGTAAATCCTTAGCTGTCTAAACTGATTCTGGTGTAAACCCTTCCCAGTGTAAACCCTTCCTAGTGTAAACCCTGCCTGGTGTAAACCCTTCCTGTTTTAACCCTGCCTGGTGTAAACCCTTACCTGTGTAAAACAATTCTGGTGTAAACCCTTCTCAGTGTAAACCCTTCCTGGTGTAAACCCTTCCCGGTGTAAACCCTTCCAGGTGTAAACACTTCCCTGTGTAAACCACTCCCAGTGTAAACCCTTGCTGGTGTTAACCCTTCCCAGTGTAAAACCTTCCTGGCGTAAACTCTTCCTGGTGTAAACCCTTCCCAGTGTAAACCCTTCCCGGTGTAAACTCTTCCCACTGTAAACCTTTTCCGGCATAAACCCTTCCCAGTGTAAACCTTCCTAGTGTAAACCCTGCCTGGTGTAATCCCTTCCCAGTGTACATCCTTCCCAGTGTAAACCCTTTTCAGTGTAAACACTTGCCAGTGTAAACCCTTCCCGGTGTATATAGTTCCCAGTTTAAACCCTACCCGGCATAAACCCTTCCCAGTGTAAACCCATCCCGGTGTAAAGCCTTCCCGGTGCAAACCCTTTCCAGTATAAACCCTTCCTCGTGTAAGCCCTTCCCAGTGTAATCCCTTCCTACTGTAAGTCCTTTCCAGTGTAATCTCTTCCCAGTGTAAACCCTTCCTAGTGTAAACACTGCCTGGTGTAAACCCTGACTGCTGTAAACCCTTACCTGTGTAAACCAATTCTGGTGTAACCCTTCCCAGTGTAAACTCTTCCTGGTGTAAACCATTCCCAGTGTAAACCCTTCCCGGTTTAAACCCTTCCTGGAGTAAACCCTTCCCTGTGTAAACCCTTCCCAGTGTAAACCCTTCCTGGTGTAAACCATTACCAGTGTAAGCCCTTCACCGTGTAAATCCTTCTCCGTGTAAACCCTTCCTGGAGTAAACCCTTCCCTGTGTAAACCCTTACCAGTGTGAACCCTTCCTGGTGTAAATTCTTCCTGGTGTAAACCCTTCCCAGTATAAACCCTACACAGTGTAAACCCTTCCTTGTGTAAACCCTGCCTGGTGTAAACCCTTCCTGTTGTGAACCCTGCCTGGTGTAAACCCTTACCTGTGTAAAACGATTCTGGTGTAAACTCTGCCCAGTGTAAACTCTTCCTGGTGTAAACCCTTCGCAGTGTAAACCCTTCCTGGTGTAAACCATTACCAGTGTAAGCCCTTCACCGTGTAAATCCTTCTCCGTGTAAACCCTTCCTGGTGTAAATTCTTCCTGGTGTAAACCCTTCCCAGTATAAACCCTACACAGTGTAAACCCTTCCTTGTGTAAACCCTGCCTGGTGTAAACCCTTCCTGTTGTGAACCCTGCCTGGTGTAAACCCTTACCTGTGTAAAACGATTCTGGTGTAAACTCTGCCCAGCGTAAACTCTTCCTGGTGTAAACCATTCCCAGTGTAAACCCTTCCCGGTTTAAACCCTTCCTGGAGTAAACCCTTCCCTGTGTAAACCCTTCCCAGTGTAAACCCTTCCTGGTGTAAACCATTACCAGTGTAAGCCCTTCACCGTGTAAATCCTTCTCCGTGTAAACCCTTCCTGGAGTAAACCCTTCCCTGTGTAAACCCTTACCAGTGTGAACCCTTCCTGGTGTAAATTCTTCCTGGTGTAAACCCTTCCCAGTATAAACCCTACACAGTGTAAACCCTTCCTTGTGTAAACCCTGCCTGGTGTAAACCCTTCCTGTTGTGAACCCTGCCTGGTGTAAACCCTTGCCTGTGTAAAACGATTCTGGTGTAAACTCTGCCCAGTGTAAACTCTTCCTGGTGTAAACCCTTCGCAGTGTAAACCTTTCCTGGTGTAAACCATTACCAGTGTAAGCCCTTCACCGTGTAAATCCTTCTCCGTGTAAACCCTTCCTGGTGTAAATTCTTCCTGGTGTAAACCCTTCCCAGTATAAACCCTACACAGTGTAAACCCTTCCTTGTGTAAACCCTGCCTGGTGTAAACCCTTCCTGTTGTGAACCCTGCCTGGTGTAAACCCTTACCTGTGTAAAACGATTCTGGTGTAAACTCTGCCCAGTGTAAACTCTTCCTGGTGTAAACCCTTCGCAGTGTAAACCCTTCCTGGTGTAAACCCTTCCTGGAGTAAACCCTTCCCTATATAATGCCTTCCCAATGTAGACCCTTCCCAGTGTAAACCTTTCCCAGTGTAAGCCCTTCCTAGTGTAAACCATTCCCAGTGTAAACCCTTCCTAGTGTAAACTCTGCCTGGTTGAAACCTTTCCTGTTGTAAACCCTGCCTGGTGTAAACCCTTACCTGTGTGAACCAATTCTGGTGCAAACCCTTCCCAGCGTACACCCTTCCTGGTGTAAACCGTTTCCTGTGTAAACCATTCCCAGTCTAAACCCTTTCCAGTGTAATCCCTTCCCGATGTAAATCCTTCCTGGTGTAAACCCGTCCCAGTGGAAACCCTTCCCAGTGTAAACCTTTTCCGGTATAAACCCTTCCCAGTGTAAACCCTTTTGTGTGTAAGTCCTTCCCAGTCTAAACGCTTCACAGTGTAAATCCTTTCCTGTGTAAACCCTTCTCAGACTAAACCCTTTCCAGTATAATCCCTTCCCGGTGTAAACTCTTCCCAGTACAAACCCTTTCCAGTGTAAACCCTTACCGGTGTAAACCCTTCCCACTGTAAAGCTTTTCTGGTGTAAACTCTTCCCAGTGTAAACACTTCCTAGTGTAAACCTTTCCCGGTGTATACGGTTCCCAGTTTAAACCCTACCCGGCATAAACCCTTCCCAGTGTGAACCCATCCCGGTGTAAACCCTTCCCGGTGCAAACCCTTTCCAGTATAAACCCTTCCTAGTGTAAGCCCTTCCCAGTGTAATCCCTTCCCACTGTAAACCCTTCCTACTGTAAGTCCTTTCCAGTGTAATCTCTTCCCAGTGTAAACCCTTCCTAGTGTAAACACTGCCTGGTGTAAACCCTTCCTGTTGTAAACCCCGACGGCTGTAAACCCTTACCTGTGTAAACCGATTCCGGTGTAACCCTTCCCAGTGTAAACTCTTCCTGGTGTAAACCATTCCCAGTGCAAACCCTTCCCGGTTTAAACCCTTCCTGGAGTAAACCCTTCCCTGTGTAAACCCTTCCCAGTGTAAACTCTTCCTGGTGTAAACCATTCCCAGTGTAAACCCTACACCGTGTAAATCCTTCCCCGTGTAAACCCTTCCTGGAGTAAATCCCTCCCTGTGTAAACCCTTACCAGTGTGAACCCTTCCTGGTGTAAACCCTTCCCAGTATAAACGCTACACAGCGTAAACCCTTCCTTGTGTAAACCCTTCCTGTTGTGAACCCTGCCTGGTGTAAACCCTTACCTGTGTAAACCGATTCTGGTGTAAACTCTGCCCAGTGTAAACTCTTCCTGGTGTAAACCCTTCCCAGTGTAAACCCTTCCTGGTGTAAACCCTTCCTGGAGTAAACCCTTCCCCATGTAAACCCTTCCCAATGTAGACCCTTCCCAGTGTAAACCTTTCCCAGTGTAAGCCCTTCCTAGTGTAAACTCTTCCTGGTGTAAACACTTCCCAGTGTAAACCCTTCCCAGTGTATACCCTTCCCAGTGTAAACCATTTCCAGTGTAAACCATTCCCAGTGTAAACCCTTCCTAGTGTAAACTCTGCCTGGTTGAAACCTTTCCTGTTGTAAATGCTGCCTGGTGTAAACCCTTACCTGTGTGAACCAATTCTGGTGCAAACCCTTCCCAGTGTAAACCCTTCCTGGTGTAAACCCTTTCCTGAGTAAACCATTCCCAGTCTAAACCCTTTCCAGTGTAATCCCTTCCCGATGTAAATCCTTCCTGGTGTAAACCCGTCCCAGTGCAAACCCTTCCCAGTGTAAACCTCTTCCGGTGTAAACCCTTCCCAGTGTAAACCCTTTCGTGTGTAAGTCCTTCCCAGTCTAAGCCCTTCACAGTGTAAATCTTTTCCTGTGTAAACCCTTCTCAGACTAAACCCTTTCCAGTATAATCCCTTCCCGGTGTAAACTCTTCCCAGTACAAACCCTTTCCAGTGTAAACCCTAACCGGTGTAAACCCTTCCCACTGTAAACCTTTTCCGGTGTAAACTCTTCCCGGTGTAAACCCTTCCCAGTGTAAACCCTTCCTAGTGTAAACCCTTCCCGGTGTATACGGTTCCCAGTTTAAACCCTACCCGGCATAAACCCTTCCCAGTGTGAACCCATCCCGGTGTAAACCATTCCCGGTGCAAACCCTTTCCAGTATAAACCCTTCCTAGTGTAAGCCCTTCCCAGTGTAATCCCTTCCCACTGTGAACCCTTCCTACTGTAAGTCCTTTCCAGTGTAATCTCTTCCCAGTGTAAACCCTTCCTAGTGTAAACACTGCCTGGTGTAAACCCTTCCTGTTGTAAACCCCGACTGCTGTAAACCCTTACCTGTGTAAACCGATTCTGGTGTAACCCTTCCCAGTGTAAACTCTTCCTGGAGTAAACCCTTCCCTGTGTAAACCCTTCCCAGTGTAAAGCCTTCCTGGTGTAAACCATTCCCAGTGTAAACCCTTCACCGTGTAAATCCTTCCCCGTGTAAACCCTTCCTGCAGTAAACCCTTCCCTGTGTAAACCCTTACCAGTGTGAACCCTTCCTGGTGTAAATTCTTCCTGGTGTAAACCCTTCCCAGTATAAACCCTACACAGTGTAAACCCTTCCTTGTGTAAACCCTGCCTGGTGTAAACCCTTCCTGTTGTGAACCCTGCCTGGTGTAAACCCTTACCTGTGTAAACCGATTCTGGTGTAAACTCTGCCCAGTGTAAACTCTTCCTGGTGTAAACCCTTCCCAGTGTAAACCCTTCCTGGTGTAAACCCTTCCTGGAGTAAACCCTTCCCTATGTAAACCCTTCCCAGTGTAGACCCTTCCCAGTGTAAACCTTTTCCAGTGTAAGCCCTTCCTAGTGTAAACTCTTCCTGGTGTAAACACTTCCCACTGTAAACCCTTCCCAGTGTATACCCTTCCCAGTGTAAACCATTTCCAGTGTAATCCCTTCCCAGTGTAAACCCTTCCTAGTGTAAACCCTGTCTGGTGTAAACCCTTACCTGTGTAAACCAATTCTGGTGTAAACCCTTCCCAGTGTAAACCCTTCCTGGTGCAAACCCTTCCCAACGTAAACCCTTCCCGGTGTAAACAGTTCCCAATGTAAACCCTTCCTGGCGTAAACCCTTTCCAGTGTAAACTCTGCCTGATGAAAACCCTTCCGAGTGTAAACCCATCCCGGTGTAAACCCTTCCCGGTGAAAACCCTTCCCAGTGTAAACCCTTCCCGGTGAAAACCCTTCCCAGTGTAAACCCTTCTCGGTGCAAACCCTTTCCTGTATAAACCCTTCCCAGTGAAAACCCTTCCGAGTGTAAACTCTTCTCGGTGTAAACCCTTCCTGTTTTAACCCTGCCTGGTGTAAACCCTTACCTCTGTAAAACAATTCTGGTGTAAACCCTTCTCAGCGTAAACCCTTCCTGGTGTAAACCCTTCCCGGTGCAAACCCTTACAGGTGTAAACCCTTGCTGGTGTAAACCCTTCCCAGTGTAAACCCTTCCTGTCGTAAACTCTTCCTGGTGTAAACCCTTCCCAGTGTAAACCCTTCCCGGTGTAAAACATTGCCACTGTAAACCTTTTCCGGCGTAAACCCTTCCCAGTGTAAACCCTTCCTAGTGTAAACACTACCAGGTGTAATCCCTTCCCAGTGTACATCCTTCCCAGTGTAAACCCTTCCCGGTGTATACAGTTCCCAGTTTAAACCCTTCCCGGCATAAACCTTTCCGAGTGCAAACCCATCCCGGTGTAAAACCTTCCGGCTGCAAACCCTTTCCAGTATAAACCCTTCCTAGTGTAAGCCCTTCCCAGTGTAATCCCTTCCCACTGTAAACCCTTCCTAGTGTAAACACTGCCTGGTGTAAACCCTTCCTGTTGTAAACCCTGCCTGCTGTAAACCCTTACCTGTGTAAACCGATTCTGGTGTAACCCTTCCCAGTGTAAACTCGTCCTGGTTTAAACCATTCCCCGTGTAAATCCTGCCCGGTGTAAACTCTTCCTGGAGTAAACCCTTCCCTGTGTAAACCCTTCCCAGGGTAAACCCTTGCTGGTGTAAACCATTCCCAGTGTAAACCCTTCCCAGTATAAACCCTTCCCAGTGTAAACACTTCCTTGTGTAAACTTTGCCTGGTGTAAACACTTCCTGTTGTAAACCCTTCCTGGTGTAAACCCTTCCTGGTGTAAACCCTTCCCAGTGTAAACCCTTCCTGGTGTAAACCGTTCCTGGAGTAAACCCTTCCCGGTGTAAACACTTCCCAGTGTAAACCCTTCCCAGTGTAAACACTTTCCAGTGAAAACCCTTCCCAGTGTAAATCCTTTCTGGTGTAATCCCTTCCCAGTGAAAACCCTTGTCAGTGCAAATCCTTTCCTGTATAAACCCTTCCCAGTGTGAACCAATTCCAGTGGAAACCCTTCCTAGTGTAAAACCTTTCTGGTGTAATCTCTTCCAAGTGTAAACCCTTCCTAGTGTAAACCCTATCTGGTGCAAACCCTTCCCAGTGAAAACC
>NC_092385.1:66054059-66129223 GCF_030028105.1 Mobula birostris
CCAAAGGACTGATTGGAAACCTAATGGAAAGACCTTATATAACTTTTCACATGATTCTGAGTTGTTTACAACTTGATTCATGCCTCTGCTCTGCAAGACAAAAAAGTGGTTTTCTCAATGCACACAATGTGATGACATTACCAATAGTGTACATCTTAGTTATCCACCAAAGTACTGAGTGCAAACCTAATGGAAGCATCTTAAATTAACTTCCCACATGATTCTGAGTTGTTTACAACTTGATTCATGCCTCTGCTCTGCAACACAAAAAAGTGGTTTTCTCAGTGCACACAATGTGATGACTTTACCAATAGTATACATTTCAGTTATCCACCAAAGTACTGAGTGAAAACCTAATGGAAACATTTTAAATTAACTTTCCACATGATTCTGAGCTGTTTAAAAGTTGTTTCATGTCTCTGCTCAGCAAGACAAAAAAGTGGTTTTCTCAGTGCATACAATGCTTTGAATATACCAGTAGTATACATTTCAGTTTTGCACCAAAGGACTGATTGGAAACCTAATGGAAAGACCTTAAGTTAACTTCTCACATGATTCTGAGTTGTTTACAACTTGATTCATGCCTCTGCTCTGCAAGACAAAAAAGTGGTTTTCTCAGTGCCTACAATACTTTGACATTACCAACAGTATACATTTCAATTACACACCAAAGTACTGAAGGAAACCTAATGGAAAGACCTTAAGTTAACTTCTCACATGATTCTGAGTTGTTTACAACTTGATTCATGCCTCTGCTCTGCAAGACAAAAAGGTGGTTTTCACAGTGCACACAATGTGATGACTTTACCAATAGTATACATTTCAGTTATCCACCAAAGTACTGAGTGCAAACCTAATGGAAACATTTTAAATTAACTTTCCACATGATTCTGAGTTGTTTACAACTTGATTCATGCCTCTGCTCTGCAACACAAAAAAGTGGGTTTTCTCAGTGCACACAAAGTGATGACTTCACCAATAGTATACATTTCAGTTTTCCACCAAAGTACTGAGTGAAAACCTAATGGAAACATTTTAAATTAACTTTCCACATGATTCTGAGCTGTTTAAAAGTTGTTCCGTGTCTCTGCTCAGCAAGACAAAAAAGTGGTTTTCTCAGTGCATACAATGCTTTCAATATACCAGTAGTATACATTTCAGTTTTGCACCAAAGGACTGAGTGGAAACCTAATGGGAACATCTTAAATTAACTTCCCACATGATTCTGACATGTGTAAAACTTGTTTCATTCCCCGGCTCAGCAAGAGAAAAAAGTGGTTGTCTCGCTGCATGCAATGCTTTGACATTACCAATAGTATACATTTCAGTTTTCCAACAAAGTACTGAGTGCAAAGCTAATGGAAACATTTTAAATTAACTTTCCACATGATTCTGAGTTGTTTAAAATTTGGTTCATGCCTCTGCTCTGCAAGACAAAAAAGTGGTTTTCTCAGTGCCTACAATACTTTGACATTACCAACAGTATACATTTCAATTACACACCAAAGTACTGAAGGAAACCTAATGGAAAGACCTTAAGTTAACTTCTCACATGATTCTGAGTTGTTTACAACTTGATTCATGCCTCTGCTCTGCAAGACAAAAAAGTGGTTTTCTCAGTGCCTGCAATACTTTGACACTACCAACAGTATACATTTCAATTACACACCAAAGTACTGAAGGAAACCTAATGGAAACATCTTAAATTAACTTCCCACATGATTCTGAGATGTGTAAAACTTGTTTCATTCCCCGGCTCAGCAAGAGAAAAAAGTGGTTGTCTCGCTGCATGCAATGCTTTGACATTACCAATAGTATACATTTCAGTTTTCCAACAAAGTACTGAGTGCAAAGCTGATGGAAACATTTTAAATTAACTTTCCACATGATTCTGAGTTGTTTAAAACTTGGTTCATGCCTCTGCTCTGCAAGACAAAAAAGTGGTTTTCTCAGTGCCTACAATACTTTGACATTACCAACAGTATACATTTCAATTACACACCAAAGTACTGAAGGAAACCTAATGGAAAGACCTTAAGTTAACTTCCCACATGATTCTGAGTTGTGTAAAACTTGTTTCATTCCCCTGCTCAGCAAGAGAAAAAACTGGTTGTCTCGGTGCATACAATGCTTTGACATTACCAATAGTATACATTTCAGTTTTCCAACAAAGTACTGCGTGCAAACCTAATGGAAACATTTTAAATTAACTTTCCACATGATTCTGAGTTGTTTACAACTTGATTCCTGCCTCTGCTCTGCAACACAAAAAAGTGGGTTTTCTCAGTGTATACAACTCTTTGACTTTACCAGTAGTATACATTTCAGTTTTGCACCAAAGGACTGATTGGAAACCTAATGGAAAGACCTTATATAACTTTTCACATGATTCTGAGTTGTTTACAACTTGATTCATGCCTCTGCTCTGCAAGACAAAAAAGTGGTTTTCTCAATGCACACAATGTGATGACATTACCAATAGTGTACATCTTAGTTATCCACCAAAGTACTGAGTGCAAACCTAATGGAAGCATCTTAAATTAACTTCCCACATGATTCTGAGTTGTTTACAACTTGATTCATGCTTCTGCTCTGCAACACAAAAAAGTGGTTTTCTCAGTGCACACAATGTGATACTTTACCAATAGTATACATTTCATTTATCCACCAAAGTACTGAGTGAAAACCTAATGGAAACATTTTAAATTAACTTTCCACATGATTCTGAGCTGTTTAAAAGTTGTTTCATGTCTCTGCTCAGCAAGACAAAAAAGTGGTTTTCTCAGTGCATACAATGCTTTGAATATACCAGTAGTATACATTTCAGTTTTGCACCAAAGGACTGATTGGAAACCTAATGGAAAGACCTTAAGTTAACTTCTCACATGATTCTGAGTTGTTTACAACTTGATTCATGCCTCTGCTCTGCAAGACAAAAAAGTGGTTTTCTCAGTGCCTACAATACTTTGACATTACCAACAGTATACATTTCAATTACACACCAAAGTACTGAAGGAAACCTAATGGAAAGACCTTAAGTTAACTTCCCACATGATTCTGAGTTGTGTAAAACTTGTTTCATTCCCCTGCTCAGCAAGAGAAAAAACTGGTTGTCTCGGTGCATACAATGCTTTGACATTACCAATAGTATACATTTCAGTTTTCCAACAAAGTACTGCGTGCAAACCTAATGGAAACATTTTAAATTAACTTTCCACATGATTCTGAGTTGTTTACAACTTGATTCATGCCTCTGCTCTGCAACACAAAAAAGTGGGTTTTCTCAGTGTATACAACGCTTTGACTTTACCAGTAGTATACATTTCAGTTTTGCACCAAAGGACTGATTGGAAACCTAATGGAAAGACCTTATATAACTTTTCACATGATTCTGAGTTGTTTACAACTTGATTCATGCCTCTGCTCTGCAAGACAAAAAAGTGGTTTTCTCAATGCACACAGTGTGATGACATTACCAATAGTGTACATCTTAGTTATCCACCAAAGTACTGAGTGCAAACCTAATGGAAGCATCTTAAATTAACTTCCCACATGATTCTGAGTTGTTTACAACTTGATTCATGCTTCTGCTCTGCAACACAAAAAAGTGGTTTTCTCAGTGCACACAATGTGATGACTTTACCAATAGTATACATTTCATTTATCCACCAAAGTACTGAGTGAAAACCTAATGGAAACATTTTAAATTAACTTTCCACATGATTCTGAGCTGTTTAAAAGTTGTTTCATGTCTCTGCTCAGCAAGACAAAAAAGTGGTTTTCTCAGTGCATACAATGCTTTGAATATACCAGTAGTATACATTTCAGTTTTGCACCAAAGGACTGATTGGAAACCTAATGGAAAGACCTTAAGTTAACTTCTCACATGATTCTGAGTTGTTTACAACTTGATTCATGCCTCTGCTCTGCAAGACAAAAAAGTGGTTTTCTCAGTGCCTACAATACTTTGACATTACCAACAGTATACATTTCAATTACACACCAAAGTACTGAAGGAAACCTAATGGAAAGACCTTAAGTTAACTTCCCACATGATTCTGAGTTGTGTAAAACTTGTTTCATTCCCCTGCTCAGCAAGAGAAAAAACTGGTTGTCTCGGTGCATACAATGCTTTGACATTACCAATAGTATACATTTCAGTTTTCCAACAAAGTACTGCGTGCAAACCTAATGGAAACATTTTAAATTAACTTTCCACATGATTCTGAGTTGTTTACAACTTGATTCATGCCTCTGCTCTGCAACACAAAAAAGTGGGTTTTCTCAGTGTATACAACGCTTTGACTTTACCAGTAGTATACATTTCAGTTTTGCACCAAAGGACTGATTGGAAACCTAATGGAAAGACCTTATATAACTTTTCACATGATTCTGAGTTGTTTACAACTTGATTCATGCCTCTGCTCTGCAAGACAAAAAAGTGGTTTTCTCAATGCACACAGTGTGATGACATTACCAATAGTGTACATCTTAGTTATCCACCAAAGTACTGAGTGCAAACCTAATGGAAGCATCTTAAATTAACTTCCCACATGATTCTGAGTTGTTTACAACTTGATTCATGCCTCTGCTCTGCAACACAAAAAAGTGGTTTTCTCAGTGCACACAATGTGATGACTTTACCAATAGTATACATTTCAGTTATCCACCAAAGTACTGAGTGAAAACCTAATGGAAACATTTTAAATTAACTTTCCACATGATTCTGAGCTGTTTAAAAGTTGTTTCATGTCTCTGCTCAGCAAGACAAAAAAGTGGTTTTCTCAGTGCATACAATGCTTTGAATATACCAGTAGTATACATTTCAGTTTTGCACCAAAGGACTGATTGGAAACCTAATGGAAAGACCTTAAGTTAACTTCTCACATGATTCTGAGTTGTTTACAACTTGATTCATGCCTCTGCTCTGCAAGACAAAAAAGTGGTTTTCTCAGTGCCTACAATACTTTGACATTACCAACAGTGTACATTTCAATTACACACCAAAGTACTGAAGGAAACCTAATGGAAAGACCTTAAGTTAACTTCTCACATGATTCTGAGTTGTTTACAACTTGATTCATGCCTCTGCTCTGCAAGACAAAAAAGTGGTTTTCTCAGTGCCTACAATACTTTGACATTACCAACAGTATACATTTCAATTACACACCAAAGTACTGAAGGAAACCTAATGGAAACATCTTAAATTAACTTCCCACATGATTCTGAGATGTGTAAAACTTGTTTCATTCCCTGGCTCAGCAAGAGAAAAAAGTGGTTGTCTCGCTGCATGCAATGCTTTGACATTACCAATAGTATACATTTCAGTTTTCCAACAAAGTACTGAGTGCAAACCTAATGGAAACATTTTAAATTAACTTTCCACATGATTCTGAGTTGTTTAAAACTTGGTTCATGCCTCTGCTCTGCAAGACGAAAAAGTGGTTTTCTCAGTGCCTACAATACTTTGACATTACCAACAGTATACATTTCAATTACACACAAAAGTACTGAAGGAAACCTAATGGAAAGACCTTAAGTTAACTTCTCACATGATTCTGAGTTGTTTACAACTTGATTCATGCCTCTGCTCTGCAAGACAAAAAAGTGGTTTTCTCAGTGCCTACAATACTTTGACATTACCAACAGTATACATTTCAATTACACACCAAAGTACTGAAGGAAACCTAATGGAAAGACCTTAAGTTAACTTCTCACATGATTCTGAGTTGTTTACAACTTGATTCATGCCTCTGCTCTGCAAGACAAAAAAGTGGTTTTCACAGTGCACACAATGTGATGACTTTACCAATAGTATACATTTCAGTTATCCACCAAAGTACTGAGTGCAAACCTAATGGAAACATTTTAAATTAACTTTCCACATGATTCTGAGTTGTTTACAACTTGATTCATGCCTCTGCTCTGCAACACAAAAAAGTGGGTTTTCTCAGTGCACACAAAGTGATGACTTCACCAATAGTATACATTTCAGTTTTCCACCAAAGTACTGAGTGAAAACCTAATGGAAACATTTTAAATTAACTTTCCACATGATTCTGAGCTGTTTAAAAGTTGTTCCGTGTCTCTGCTCAGCAAGACAAAAAAGTGGTTTTCTCAGTGCATACAATGCTTTCAATATACCAGTAGTATACATTTCAGTTTTGCACCAAAGGACTGAGTGGAAACCTAATGGGAACATCTTAAATTAACTTCCCACATGATTCTGACATGTGTAAAACTTGTTTCATTCCCCGGCTCAGCAAGAGAAAAAAGTGGTTGTCTCGCTGCATGCAATGCTTTGACATTACCAATAGTATACATTTCAGTTTTCCAACAAAGTACTGAGTGCAAAGCTAATGGAAACATTTTAAATTAACTTTCCACATGATTCTGAGTTGTTTAAAATTTGGTTCATGCCTCTGCTCTGCAAGACAAAAAAGTGGTTTTCTCAGTGCCTACAATACTTTGACATTACCAACAGTATACATTTCAATTACACACCAAAGTACTGAAGGAAACCTAATGGAAAGACCTTAAGTTAACTTCTCACATGATTCTGAGTTGTTTACAACTTGATTCATGCCTCTGCTCTGCAAGACAAAAAAGTGGTTTTCTCAGTGCCTGCAATACTTTGACATTACCAACAGTATACATTTCAATTACACACCAAAGTACTGAAGGAAACCTAATGGAAACATCTTAAATTAACTTCCCACATGATTCTGAGATGTGTAAAACTTGTTTCATTCCCCGGCTCAGCAAGAGAAAAAAGTGGTTGTCTCGCTGCATGCAATGCTTTGACATTACCAATAGTATACATTTCAGTTTTCCAACAAAGTACTGAGTGCAAAGCTGATGGAAACATTTTAAATTAACTTTCCACATGATTCTGAGTTGTTTAAAACTTGGTTCATGCCTCTGCTCTGCAAGACAAAAAAGTGGTTTTCTCAGTGCCTACAATACTTTGACATTACCAACAGTATACATTTCAATTACACACCAAAGTACTGAAGGAAACCTAATGGAAAGACCTTAAGTTAACTTCCCACATGATTCTGAGTTGTGTAAAACTTGTTTCATTCCCCTGCTCAGCAAGAGAAAAAACTGGTTGTCTCGGTGCATACAATGCTTTGACATTACCAATAGTATACATTTCAGTTTTCCAACAAAGTACTGCGTGCAAACCTAATGGAAACATTTTAAATTAACTTTCCACATGATTCTGAGTTGTTTACAACTTGATTCCTGCCTCTGCTCTGCAACACAAAAAAGTGGGTTTTCTCAGTGTATACAACGCTTTGACTTCACCAGTAGTATACATTTCAGTTTTGCACCAAAGGACTGATTGGAAACCTAATGGAAAGACCTTATATAACTTTTCACATGATTCTGAGTTGTTTACAACTTGATTCATGCCTCTGCTCTGCAAGACAAAAAAGTTGTTTTCTCAATGCACACAATGTGATGACATTACCAATAGTGTACATCTTAGTTATCCACCAAAGTACTGAGTGCAAACCTAATGGAAGCATCTTAAATTAACTTCCCACATGATTCTGAGTTGTTTACAACTTGATTCATGCTTCTGCTCTGCAACACAAAAAAGTGGTTTTCTCAGTGCACACAATGTGATGACTTTACCAATAGTATACATTTCATTTATCCACCAAAGTACTGAGTGAAAACCTAATGGAAACATTTTAAATTAACTTTCCACATGATTCTGAGCTGTTTAAAAGTTGTTTCATGTCTCTGCTCAGCAAGACAAAAAAGTGGTTTTCTCAGTGCATACAATGCTTTGAATATACCAGTAGTATACATTTCAGTTTTGCAGCAAAGGACTGATTGGAAACCTAATGGAAAGACCTTAAGTTAACTTCTCACATGATTCTGAGTTGTTTACAACTTGATTCATGCCTCTGCTCTGCAAGACAAAAAAGTGGTTTTCTCAGTGCCTACAATACTTTGACATTACCAACAGTATACATTTCAATTACACACCAAAGTACTGAAGGAAACCTAATGGAAAGACCTTAAGTTAACTTCCCACATGATTCTGAGTTGTGTAAAACTTGTTTCATTCCCCTGCTCAGCAAGAGAAAAAACTGGTTGTCTCGGTGCATACAATGCTTTGACATTACCAATAGTATACATTTCAGTTTTCCAACAAAGTACTGCGTGCAAACCTAATGGAAACATTTTAAATTAACTTTCCACATGATTCTGAGTTGTTTACAACTTGATTCATGCCTCTGCTCTGCAACACAAAAAAGTGGGTTTTCTCAGTGTATACAACGCTTTGACTTTACCAGTAGTATACATTTCAGTTTTGCACCAAAGGACTGATTGGAAACCTAATGGAAAGACCTTATATAACTTTTCACATGATTCTGAGTTGTTTACAACTTGATTCATGCCTCTGCTCTGCAAGACAAAAAAGTGGTTTTCTCAATGCACACAGTGTGATGACATTACCAATAGTGTACATCTTAGTTATCCACCAAAGTACTGAGTGCAAACCTAATGGAAGCATCTTAAATTAACTTCCCACATGATTCTGAGTTGTTAACAACTTGATTCATGCCTCTGCTCTGCAACACAAAAAAGTGGTTTTCTCAGTGCACACAATGTGATGACTTTACCAATAGTATACATTTCAGTTATCCACCAAAGTACTGAGTGAAAACCTAATGGAAACATTTTAAATTAACTTTCCACATGATTCTGAGCTGTTTAAAAGTTGTTTCATGTCTCTTCTCAGCAAGACAAAAAAGTGGTTTTCTCAGTGCATACAATGCTTTGAATATACCAGTAGTATACATTTCAGTTTTGCACCAAAGGACTGATTGGAAACCTAATGGAAAGACCTTAAGTTAACTTCTCACATGATTCTGAGTTGTTTACAACTTGATTCATGCCTCTGCTCTGCAAGACAAAAAAGTGGGTTTTCTCAGTGTATACAACGCTTTGACTTTACCAGTAGTATACATTTCAGTTTTGCACCAAAGGACTGATTGGAAACCTAATGGAAAGACCTTATATAACTTTTCACATGATTCTGAGTTGTTTACAACTTGATTCATGCCTCTGCTCTGCAAGACAAAAAAGTGGTTTTCTCAATGCACACAATGTGATGACATTACCAATAGTGTACATCTTAGTTATCCACCAAAGTACTGAGTGCAAACCTAATGGAAGCATCTTAAATTAACTTCCCACATGATTCTGAGTTGTTTACAACTTGATTCATGCTTCTGCTCTGCAACACAAAAAAGTGGTTTTCTCAGTGCACACAATGTGATACTTTACCAATAGTATACATTTCATTTATCCACCAAAGTACTGAGTGAAAACCTAATGGAAACATTTTAAATTAACTTTCCACATGATTCTGAGCTGTTTAAAAGTTGTTTCATGTCTCTGCTCAGCAAGACAAAAAAGTGGTTTTCTCAGTGCATACAATGCTTTGAATATACCAGTAGTATACATTTCAGTTTTGCACCAAAGGACTGATTGGAAACCTAATGGAAAGACCTTAAGTTAACTTCTCACATGATTCTGAGTTGTTTACAACTTGATTCATGCCTCTGCTCTGCAAGACAAAAAAGTGGTTTTCTCAGTGCCTACAATACTTTGACATTACCAACAGTATACATTTCAATTACACACCAAAGTACTGAAGGAAACCTAATGGAAAGACCTTAAGTTAACTTCCCACATGATTCTGAGTTGTGTAAAACTTGTTTCATTCCCCTGCTCAGCAAGAGAAAAAACTGGTTGTCTCGGTGCATACAATGCTTTGACATTACCAATAGTATACATTTCAGTTTTCCAACAAAGTACTGCGTGCAAACCTAATGGAAACATTTTAAATTAACTTTCCACATGATTCTGAGTTGTTTACAACTTGATTCATGCCTCTGCTCTGCAACACAAAAAAGTGGGTTTTCTCAGTGTATACAACGCTTTGACTTTACCAGTAGTATACATTTCAGTTTTGCACCAAAGGACTGATTGGAAACCTAATGGAAAGACCTTATATAACTTTTCACATGATTCTGAGTTGTTTACAACTTGATTCATGCCTCTGCTCTGCAAGACAAAAAAGTGGTTTTCTCAATGCACACAGTGTGATGACATTACCAATAGTGTACATCTTAGTTATCCACCAAAGTACTGAGTGCAAACCTAATGGAAGCATCTTAAATTAACTTCCCACATGATTCTGAGTTGTTTACAACTTGATTCATGCTTCTGCTCTGCAACACAAAAAAGTGGTTTTCTCAGTGCACACAATGTGATGACTTTACCAATAGTATACATTTCATTTATCCACCAAAGTACTGAGTGAAAACCTAATGGAAACATTTTAAATTAACTTTCCACATGATTCTGAGCTGTTTAAAAGTTGTTTCATGTCTCTGCTCAGCAAGACAAAAAAGTGGTTTTCTCAGTGCATACAATGCTTTGAATATACCAGTAGTATACATTTCAGTTTTGCACCAAAGGACTGATTGGAAACCTAATGGAAAGACCTTAAGTTAACTTCTCACATGATTCTGAGTTGTTTACAACTTGATTCATGCCTCTGCTCTGCAAGACAAAAAAGTGGTTTTCTCAGTGCCTACAATACTTTGACATTACCAACAGTATACATTTCAATTACACACCAAAGTACTGAAGGAAACCTAATGGAAAGACCTTAAGTTAACTTCCCACATGATTCTGAGTTGTGTAAAACTTGTTTCATTCCCCTGCTCAGCAAGAGAAAAAACTGGTTGTCTCGGTGCATACAATGCTTTGACATTACCAATAGTATACATTTCAGTTTTCCAACAAAGTACTGCGTGCAAACCTAATGGAAACATTTTAAATTAACTTTCCACATGATTCTGAGTTGTTTACAACTTGATTCATGCCTCTGCTCTGCAACACAAAAAAGTGGGTTTTCTCAGTGTATACAACGCTTTGACTTTACCAGTAGTATACATTTCAGTTTTGCACCAAAGGACTGATTGGAAACCTAATGGAAAGACCTTATATAACTTTTCACATGATTCTGAGTTGTTTACAACTTGATTCATGCCTCTGCTCTGCAAGACAAAAAAGTGGTTTTCTCAATGCACACAGTGTGATGACATTACCAATAGTGTACATCTTAGTTATCCACCAAAGTACTGAGTGCAAACCTAATGGAAGCATCTTAAATTAACTTCCCACATGATTCTGAGTTGTTTACAACTTGATTCATGCCTCTGCTCTGCAACACAAAAAAGTGGTTTTCTCAGTGCACACAATGTGATGACTTTACCAATAGTATACATTTCAGTTATCCACCAAAGTACTGAGTGAAAACCTAATGGAAACATTTTAAATTAACTTTCCACATGATTCTGAGCTGTTTAAAAGTTGTTTCATGTCTCTGCTCAGCAAGACAAAAAAGTGGTTTTCTCAGTGCATACAATGCTTTGAATATACCAGTAGTATACATTTCAGTTTTGCACCAAAGGACTGATTGGAAACCTAATGGAAAGACCTTAAGTTAACTTCTCACATGATTCTGAGTTGTTTACAACTTGATTCATGCCTCTGCTCTGCAAGACAAAAAAGTGGTTTTCTCAGTGCCTACAATACTTTGACATTACCAACAGTGTACATTTCAATTACACACCAAAGTACTGAAGGAAACCTAATGGAAAGACCTTAAGTTAACTTCTCACATGATTCTGAGTTGTTTACAACTTGATTCATGCCTCTGCTCTGCAAGACAAAAAAGTGGTTTTCTCAGTGCCTACAATACTTTGACATTACCAACAGTATACATTTCAATTACACACCAAAGTACTGAAGGAAACCTAATGGAAACATCTTAAATTAACTTCCCACATGATTCTGAGATGTGTAAAACTTGTTTCATTCCCTGGCTCAGCAAGAGAAAAAAGTGGTTGTCTCGCTGCATGCAATGCTTTGACATTACCAATAGTATACATTTCAGTTTTCCAACAAAGTACTGAGTGCAAACCTAATGGAAACATTTTAAATTAACTTTCCACATGATTCTGAGTTGTTTAAAACTTGGTTCATGCCTCTGCTCTGCAAGACGAAAAAGTGGTTTTCTCAGTGCCTACAATACTTTGACATTACCAACAGTATACATTTCAATTACACACAAAAGTACTGAAGGAAACCTAATGGAAAGACCTTAAGTTAACTTCTCACATGATTCTGAGTTGTTTACAACTTGATTCATGCCTCTGCTCTGCAAGACAAAAAAGTGGTTTTCTCAGTGCCTACAATACTTTGACATTACCAACAGTATACATTTCAATTACACACCAAAGTACTGAAGGAAACCTAATGGAAAGACCTTAAGTTAACTTCTCACATGATTCTGAGTTGTTTACAACTTGATTCATGCCTCTGCTCTGCAAGACAAAAAAGTGGTTTTCACAGTGCACACAATGTGATGACTTTACCAATAGTATACATTTCAGTTATCCACCAAAGTACTGAGTGCAAACCTAATGGAAACATTTTAAATTAACTTTCCACATGATTCTGAGTTGTTTACAACTTGATTCATGCCTCTGCTCTGCAACACAAAAAAGTGGGTTTTCTCAGTGCACACAAAGTGATGACTTCACCAATAGTATACATTTCAGTTTTCCACCAAAGTACTGAGTGAAAACCTAATGGAAACATTTTAAATTAACTTTCCACATGATTCTGAGCTGTTTAAAAGTTGTTCCGTGTCTCTGCTCAGCAAGACAAAAAAGTGGTTTTCTCAGTGCATACAATGCTTTCAATATACCAGTAGTATACATTTCAGTTTTGCACCAAAGGACTGAGTGGAAACCTAATGGGAACATCTTAAATTAACTTCCCACATGATTCTGACATGTGTAAAACTTGTTTCATTCCCCGGCTCAGCAAGAGAAAAAAGTGGTTGTCTCGCTGCATGCAATGCTTTGACATTACCAATAGTATACATTTCAGTTTTCCAACAAAGTACTGAGTGCAAAGCTAATGGAAACATTTTAAATTAACTTTCCACATGATTCTGAGTTGTTTAAAATTTGGTTCATGCCTCTGCTCTGCAAGACAAAAAAGTGGTTTTCTCAGTGCCTACAATACTTTGACATTACCAACAGTATACATTTCAATTACACACCAAAGTACTGAAGGAAACCTAATGGAAAGACCTTAAGTTAACTTCTCACATGATTCTGAGTTGTTTACAACTTGATTCATGCCTCTGCTCTGCAAGACAAAAAAGTGGTTTTCTCAGTGCCTGCAATACTTTGACATTACCAACAGTATACATTTCAATTACACACCAAAGTACTGAAGGAAACCTAATGGAAACATCTTAAATTAACTTCCCACATGATTCTGAGATGTGTAAAACTTGTTTCATTCCCCGGCTCAGCAAGAGAAAAAAGTGGTTGTCTCGCTGCATGCAATGCTTTGACATTACCAATAGTATACATTTCAGTTTTCCAACAAAGTACTGAGTGCAAAGCTGATGGAAACATTTTAAATTAACTTTCCACATGATTCTGAGTTGTTTAAAACTTGGTTCATGCCTCTGCTCTGCAAGACAAAAAAGTGGTTTTCTCAGTGCCTACAATACTTTGACATTACCAACAGTATACATTTCAATTACACACCAAAGTACTGAAGGAAACCTAATGGAAAGACCTTAAGTTAACTTCCCACATGATTCTGAGTTGTGTAAAACTTGTTTCATTCCCCTGCTCAGCAAGAGAAAAAACTGGTTGTCTCGGTGCATACAATGCTTTGACATTACCAATAGTATACATTTCAGTTTTCCAACAAAGTACTGCGTGCAAACCTAATGGAAACATTTTAAATTAACTTTCCACATGATTCTGAGTTGTTTACAACTTGATTCCTGCCTCTGCTCTGCAACACAAAAAAGTGGGTTTTCTCAGTGTATACAACGCTTTGACTTCACCAGTAGTATACATTTCAGTTTTGCACCAAAGGACTGATTGGAAACCTAATGGAAAGACCTTATATAACTTTTCACATGATTCTGAGTTGTTTACAACTTGATTCATGCCTCTGCTCTGCAAGACAAAAAAGTTGTTTTCTCAATGCACACAATGTGATGACATTACCAATAGTGTACATCTTAGTTATCCACCAAAGTACTGAGTGCAAACCTAATGGAAGCATCTTAAATTAACTTCCCACATGATTCTGAGTTGTTTACAACTTGATTCATGCTTCTGCTCTGCAACACAAAAAAGTGGTTTTCTCAGTGCACACAATGTGATGACTTTACCAATAGTATACATTTCATTTATCCACCAAAGTACTGAGTGAAAACCTAATGGAAACATTTTAAATTAACTTTCCACATGATTCTGAGCTGTTTAAAAGTTGTTTCATGTCTCTGCTCAGCAAGACAAAAAAGTGGTTTTCTCAGTGCATACAATGCTTTGAATATACCAGTAGTATACATTTCAGTTTTGCAGCAAAGGACTGATTGGAAACCTAATGGAAAGACCTTAAGTTAACTTCTCACATGATTCTGAGTTGTTTACAACTTGATTCATGCCTCTGCTCTGCAAGACAAAAAAGTGGTTTTCTCAGTGCCTACAATACTTTGACATTACCAACAGTATACATTTCAATTACACACCAAAGTACTGAAGGAAACCTAATGGAAAGACCTTAAGTTAACTTCCCACATGATTCTGAGTTGTGTAAAACTTGTTTCATTCCCCTGCTCAGCAAGAGAAAAAACTGGTTGTCTCGGTGCATACAATGCTTTGACATTACCAATAGTATACATTTCAGTTTTCCAACAAAGTACTGCGTGCAAACCTAATGGAAACATTTTAAATTAACTTTCCACATGATTCTGAGTTGTTTACAACTTGATTCATGCCTCTGCTCTGCAACACAAAAAAGTGGGTTTTCTCAGTGTATACAACGCTTTGACTTTACCAGTAGTATACATTTCAGTTTTGCACCAAAGGACTGATTGGAAACCTAATGGAAAGACCTTATATAACTTTTCACATGATTCTGAGTTGTTTACAACTTGATTCATGCCTCTGCTCTGCAAGACAAAAAAGTGGTTTTCTCAATGCACACAGTGTGATGACATTACCAATAGTGTACATCTTAGTTATCCACCAAAGTACTGAGTGCAAACCTAATGGAAGCATCTTAAATTAACTTCCCACATGATTCTGAGTTGTTAACAACTTGATTCATGCCTCTGCTCTGCAACACAAAAAAGTGGTTTTCTCAGTGCACACAATGTGATGACTTTACCAATAGTATACATTTCAGTTATCCACCAAAGTACTGAGTGAAAACCTAATGGAAACATTTTAAATTAACTTTCCACATGATTCTGAGCTGTTTAAAAGTTGTTTCATGTCTCTTCTCAGCAAGACAAAAAAGTGGTTTTCTCAGTGCATACAATGCTTTGAATATACCAGTAGTATACATTTCAGTTTTGCACCAAAGGACTGATTGGAAACCTAATGGAAAGACCTTAAGTTAACTTCTCACATGATTCTGAGTTGTTTACAACTTGATTCATGCCTCTGCTCTGCAAGACAAAAAAGTGGTTTTCTCAGTGCCTACAATACTTTGACATTACCAACAGTATACATTTCAATTACACACCAAAGTACTGAAGGAAACCTAATGGAAAGACCTTAAGTTAACTTCCCACATGATTCTGAGTTGTGTAAAACTTGTTTCATTCCCCTGCTCAGCAAGAGAAAAAACTGGTTGTCTCGGTGCATACAATGCTTTGACATTACCAATAGTATACATTTCAGTTTTCCAACAAAGTACTGCGTGCAAACCTAATGGAAACATTTTAAATTAACTTTCCACATGATTCTGAGTTGTTTACAACTTGATTCATGCCTCTGCTCTGCAACACAAAAAAGTGGGTTTTCTCAGTGCACACAAAGTGATGACTTTACCAATAGTATACATTTCAGTTTTCCACCAAAGTACTGAGTGAAAACCTAATGGAAACATTTTAAATTAACTTTCCACATGATTCTGAGCTGTTTAAAAGTTGTTTCGTGTCTCTGCTCAGCAAGACAAAAAAGTGGTTTTCTCAGTGCATACAATGCTTTCAATATACCAGTAGTATACATTTCAGTTTTGCACCAAAGGACTGAGTGGAAACCTAATGGGAACATCTTAAATTAACTTCCCACATGATTCTGACATGTGTAAAACTTGTTTCATTCCCCGGCTCAGCAAGAGAAAAAAGTGGTTGTCTCGCTGCATGCAATGCTTTGACATTACCAATAGTATACATTTCAGTTTTCCAACAAAGTACTGAGTGCAAAGCTAATGGAAACATTTTAAATTAACTTTCCACATGATTCTGAGTTGTTTAAAATTTGGTTCATACCTCTGCTCTGCAAGACAAAAAAGTGGTTTTCTCAGTGCCTACAATACTTTGACATTACCAACAGTATACATTTCAATTACACACCAAAGTACTGAAGGAAACCTAATGGAAAGACCTTAAGTTAACTTCTCACATGATTCTGAGTTGTTTACAACTTGATTCATGCCTCTGCTCTGCAAGACAAAAAAGTGGTTTTCTCAGTGCCTACAATACTTTGACATTACCAACAGTATACATTTCAATTACACACCAAAGTACTGAAGGAAACCTAATGGAAACATCTTAAATTAACTTCCCACATGATTCTGAGATGTGTAAAACTTGTTTCATTCCCCGGCTCAGCAAGAGAAAAAAGTGGTTGTCTCGCTGCATGCAATGCTTTGACATTACCAATAGTATACATTTCAGTTTTCCAACAAAGTACTGAGTGCAAAGCTGATGGAAACATTTTAAATTAACTTTCCACATGATTCTGAGTTGTTTAAAACTTGGTTCATGCCTCTGCTCTGCAAGACAAAAAAGTGGTTTTCTCAGTGCCTACAATACTTTGACATTACCAACAGTATACATTTCAATTACACACCAAAGTACTGAAGGAAACCTAATGGAAAGACCTTAAGTTAACTTCCCACATGATTCTGAGTTGTGTAAAACTTGTTTCATTCCCCTGCTCAGCAAGAGAAAAAACTGGTTGTCTCGGTGCATACAATGCTTTGACATTACCAATAGTATACATTTCAGTTTTCCAACAAAGTACTGCGTGCAAACCTAATGGAAACATTTTAAATTAACTTTCCACATGATTCTGAGTTGTTTACAACTTGATTCATGCCTCTGCTCTGCAACACAAAAAAGTGGGTTTTCTCAGTGTATACAACGCTTTGACTTTACCAGTAGTATACATTTCAGTTTTGCACCAAAGGACTGATTGGAAACCTAATGGAAAGACCTTATATAACTTTTCACATGATTCTGAGTTGTTTACAACTTGATTCATGCCTCTGCTCTGCAAGACAAAAAAGTGGTTTTCTCAATGCACACAGTGTGATGACATTACCAATAGTGTACATCTTAGTTATCCACCAAAGTACTGAGTGCAAACCTAATGGAAGCATCTTAAATTAACTTCCCACATGATTCTGAGTTGTTTACAACTTGATTCATGCCTCTGCTCTGCAACACAAAAAATGGTTTTCTCAGTGCACACAATGTGATGACTTTACCAATAGTATACATTTCAGTTATCCACCAAAGTACTGAGTGAAAACCTAATGGAAACATTTTATATTAACTTTCCACATGATTCTGAGCTGTTTAAAAGTTGTTTCATGTCTCTGCTCAGCAAGACAAAAAAGTGGTTTTCTCAGTGCATACAATGCTTTGAATATACCAGTAGTATACATTTCAGTTTTGCACCAAAGGACTGATTGGAAACCAAATGGAAAGACCTTAAGTTAACTTCTCACATGATTCTGAGTTGTTTACAACTTGATTCATGCCTCTGCTCTGCAAGACAAAAAAGTGGTTTTCTCAGTGCCTACAATACTTTGACATTACCAACAGTGTACATTTCAATTACACACCAAAGTACTGAAGGAAACCTAATGGAAAGACCTTAAGTTAACTTCTCACATGATTCTGAGTTGTTTACAACTTGATTCATGCCTCTGCTCTGCAAGACAAAAAAGTGGTTTTCTCAGTGCCTACAATACTTTGACATTACCAACAGTATACATTTCAATTACACACCAAAGTACTGAAGGAAACCTAATGGAAACATCTTAAATTAACTTCCCACATGATTCTGAGATGTGTAAAACTTGTTTCATTCCCTGGCTCAGCAAGAGAAAAAAGTGGTTGTCTCGCTGCATGCAATGCTTTGACATTACCAATAGTATACATTTCAGTTTTCCAACAAAGTACTGAGTGCAAACCTAATGGAAACATTTTAAATTAACTTTCCACATGATTCTGAGTTGTTTAAAACTTGGTTCATGCCTCTGCTCTGCAAGACGAAAAAGTGGTTTTCTCAGTGCCTACAATACTTTGACATTACCAACAGTATACATTTCAATTACACACAAAAGTACTGAAGGAAACCTAATGGAAAGACCTTAAGTTAACTTCTCACATGATTCTGAGTTGTTTACAACTTGATTCATGCCTCTGCTCTGCAAGACAAAAAAGTGGTTTTCTCAGTGCCTACAATACTTTGACATTACCAACAGTATACATTTCAATTACACACCAAAGTACTGAAGGAAACCTAATGGAAAGACCTTAAGTTAACTTCTCACATGATTCTAAGTTGTTTACAACTTGATTCATGCCTCTGCTCTGCAAGACAAAAAAGTGGTTTTCACAGTGCACACAATGTGATGACTTTACCAATAGTATACATTTCAGTTATCCACCAAAGTACTGAGTGCAAACCTAATGGAAACATTTTAAATTAACTTTCCACATGATTCTGAGTTGTTTACAACTTGATTCATGCCTCTGCTCTGCAACACAAAAAAGTGGGTTTTCTCAGTGCACACAAAGTGATGACTTCACCAATAGTATACATTTCAGTTTTCCACCAAAGTACTGAGTGAAAACCTAATGGAAACATTTTAAATTAACTTTCCACATGATTCTGAGCTGTTTAAAAGTTGTTCCGTGTCTCTGCTCAGCAAGACAAAAAAGTGGTTTTCTCAGTGCATACAATGCTTTCAATATACCAGTAGTATACATTTCAGTTTTGCACCAAAGGACTGAGTGGAAACCTAATGGGAACATCTTAAATTAACTTCCCACATGATTCTGACATGTGTAAAACTTGTTTCATTCCCCGGCTCAGCAAGAGAAAAAAGTGGTTGTCTCGCTGCATGCAATGCTTTGACATTACCAATAGTATACATTTCAGTTTTCCAACAAAGTACTGAGTGCAAAGCTAATGGAAACATTTTAAATTAACTTTCCACATGATTCTGAGTTGTTTAAAATTTGGTTCATGCCTCTGCTCTGCAAGACAAAAAAGTGGTTTTCTCAGTGCCTACAATACTTTGACATTACCAACAGTGTACATTTCAATTACACACCAAAGTACTGAAGGAAACCTAATGGAAAGACCTTAAGTTAACTTCTCACATGATTCTGAGTTGTTTACAACTTGATTCATGCCTCTGCTCTGCAAGACAAAAAAGTGGTTTTCTCAGTGCCTGCAATACTTTGACATTACCAACAGTATACATTTCAATTACACACCAAAGTACTGAAGGAAACCTAATGGAAACATCTTAAATTAACTTCCCACATGATTCTGAGATGTGTAAAACTTGTTTCATTCCCTGGCTCAGCAAGAGAAAAAAGTGGTTGTCTCGCTGCATGCAATGCTTTGACATTACCAATAGTATACATTTCAGTTTTCCAACAAAGTACTGAGTGCAAACCTAATGGAAACATTTTAAATTAACTTTCCACATGATTCTGAGTTGTTTAAAACTTGGTTAATGCCTCTGCTCTGCAAGACGAAAAAGTGGTTTTCTCAGTGCCTACAATACTTTGACATTACCAACAGTATACATTTCAATTACACACAAAAGTACTGAAGGAAACCTAATGGAAAGACCTTAAGTTAACTTCTCACATGATTCTGAGTTGTTTACAACTTGATTCATGCCTCTGCTCTGCAAGACAAAAAAGTGGTTTTCTCAGTGCCTACAATACTTTGACATTACCAACAGTATACATTTCAATTACACACCAAAGTACTGAAGGAAACCTAATGGAAAGACCTTAAGTTAACTTCTCACATGATTCTGAGTTGTTTACAACTTGATTCATGCCTCTGCTCTGCAAGACAAAAAAGTGGTTTTCACAGTGCACACAGTGTGATGACTTTACCAGTAGTATACATTTCAGTTATCCACCAAAGTACTGAGTGCAAACCTAATGGAAACATTTTAAATTAACTTTCCACATGATTCTGAGTTGTTTACAACTTGATTCATGCCTCTGCTCTGCAACACAAAAAAGTGGGTTTTCTCAGTGCACACAAAGTGATGACTTCACCAATAGTATACATTTCAGTTTTCCACCAAAGTACTGAGTGAAAACCTAATGGAAACATTTTAAATTAACTTTCCACATGATTCTGAGCTGTTTAAAAGTTGTTCCGTGTCTCTGCTCAGCAAGACAAAAAAGTGGTTTTCTCAGTGCATACAATGCTTTCAATATACCAGTAGTATACATTTCAGTTTTGCACCAAAGGACTGAGTGGAAACCTAATGGGAACATCTTAAATTAACTTCCCACATGATTCTGACATGTGTAAAACTTGTTTCATTCCCCGGCTCAGCAAGAGAAAAAAGTGGTTGTCTCGCTGCATGCAATGCTTTGACATTACCAATAGTATACATTTCAGTTTTCCAACAAAGTACTGAGTGCAAAGCTAATGGAAACATTTTAAATTAACTTTCCACATGATTCTGAGTTGTTTAAAATTTGGTTCATGCCTCTGCTCTGCAAGACAAAAAAGTGGTTTTCTCAGTGCCTACAATACTTTGACATTACCAACAGTATACATTTCAATTACACACCAAAGTACTGAAGGAAACCTAATGGAAAGACCTTAAGTTAACTTCTCACATGATTCTGAGTTGTTTACAACTTGATTCATGCCTCTGCTCTGCAAGACAAAAAAGTGGTTTTCTCAGTGCCTGCAATACTTTGACATTACCAACAGTATACATTTCAATTACACACCAAAGTACTGAAGGAAACCTAATGGAAACATCTTAAATTAACTTCCCACATGATTCTGAGATGTGTAAAACTTGTTTCATTCCCCGGCTCAGCAAGAGAAAAAAGTGGTTGTCTCGCTGCATGCAATGCTTTGACATTACCAATAGTATACATTTCAGTTTTCCAACAAAGTACTGAGTGCAAAGCTGATGGAAACATTTTAAATTAACTTTCCACATGATTCTGAGTTGTTTAAAACTTGGTTCATGCCTCTGCTCTGCAAGACAAAAAAGTGGTTTTCTCAGTGCCTACAATACTTTGACATTACCAACAGTATACATTTCAATTACACACCAAAGTACTGAAGGAAACCTAATGGAAAGACCTTAAGTTAACTTCCCACATGATTCTGAGTTGTGTAAAACTTGTTTCATTCCCCTGCTCAGCAAGAGAAAAAACTGGTTGTCTCGGTGCATACAATGCTTTGACATTACCAATAGTATACATTTCAGTTTTCCAACAAAGTACTGCGTGCAAACCTAATGGAAACATTTTAAATTAACTTTCCACATGATTCTGAGTTGTTTACAACTTGATTCATGCCTCTGCTCTGCAACACAAAAAAGTGGGTTTTCTCAGTGTATACAACGCTTTGACTTTACCAGTAGTATACATTTCAGTTTTGCACCAAAGGACTGATTGGAAACCTAATGGAAAGACCTTATATAACTTTTCACATGATTCTCAGTTGTTTACAACTTGATTCATGCCTCTGCTCTGCAAGACAAAAAAGTGGTTTTCTCAATGCACACAATGTGATGACATTACCAATAGTGTACATCTTAGTTATCCACCAAAGTACTGAGTGCAAACCTAATGGAGGCATCTTAAATTAACTTCCCACATGATTCTGAGTTGTTTACAACTTGATTCATGCCTCTGCTCTGCAACACAAAAAAGTGGTTTTCTCAGTGCACACAATGTGATGACTTTACCAATAGTATACATTTCAGTTATCCACCAAAGTACTGAGTGAAAACCTAATGGAAACATTTTAAATTAACTTTCCACATGATTCTGAGCTGTTTAAAAGCTGTTTCATGTCTCTGCTCAGCAAGACAAAAAAGTGGTTTTCTCAGTGCATACAATGCTTTGAATATACCAGTAGTATACATTTCAGTTTTGCACCAAAGGACTGATTGGAAACCTAATGGAAAGACCTTAAGTTAACTTCTCACATGATTCTGAGTTGTTTACAACTTGATTCATGCCTCTGCTCTGCAAGAGAAAAAAGTGGTTTTCTCAGTGCCTACAATACTTTGACATTACCAACAGTATACATTTCAATTACACACCAAAGTACTGAAGGAAACCTAATGGAAAGACCTTAAGTTAACTTCCCACATGATTCTGAGTTGTGTAAAACTTGTTTCATTCCCCTGCTCAGCAAGAGAAAAAACTGGTTGTCTCGGTGCGTACAACGCTTTGACTTTACCAGTAGTATACATTTCAGTTTTGCACCAAAAGACTGATTGGAAACCTAATGGAAAGACCTTAAGTAAACTTTCCACATGATTCTGAGTTGTTTAAATCTTGGTTCATGCCTCTGCTCTGCAAGACAAAAAAGTGGTTTTCTCAGTGCCTACAATACTTTCACATTACCAACAGTGTACATTTCAATTACACACCAAAGTACTGAAGGAAACCTAATGGAAAGACCTTAAGTTAACTTCTCACATGATTCTGAGTTGTTTACAACTTGATTCATGCCTCTGCTCTGCAAGACAAAAAAGTGGTTTTCTCAGTGCCTACAATACTTTGACATTACCAACAGTATACATTTCAATTACACACCAAAGTACTGAAGGAAACCTAATGGAAACATCTTAAATTAACTTCCCACATGATTCTGAGATGTGTAAAACTTGTTTCATTCCCCTGCTCAGCAAGAGAAAAAACTGGTTGTCTCGGTGCATACAATGCTTTGACATTACCAATAGTATACATTTCAGTTTTCCAACAAAGTACTGCGTGCAAACCTAATGGAAACATTTTAAATTAACTTTCCACATGATTCTGAGTTGTTTACAACTTGATTCATGCCTCTGCTCTGCAACACAAAAAAGTGGGTTTTCTCAGTGCATACAACGCTTTGACTTTACCAGTAGTATACATTTCAGTTTTGCACCAAAGGACTGATTGGAAACCTAATGCAAAGACCTTATATAACTTTTCACATGATTCTGAGTTGTTTACAACTTGATTCATGCCTCTGCTCTGCAAGACAAAAAAGTGGTTTTCTCAATGCACACAATGTGATGACATTACCAATAGTGTACATCTTAGTTATCCACCAAAGTACTGAGTGCAAACCTAATGGAAGCATCTTAAATTAACTTCCCACATGATTCTGAGTTGTGTAAACCTTGTTTCATTTCCCTGCTCAGCAAGAGAAAAAAGTGGTTGTCTCGGTGCATACAATGCTTTGACATTACCAATAGTATACATTTCAGATTTCCAACAAAATACTGAGTGCCAACCTAATGGAAACATTTTAAATTAACTTTCCACATGATTCTGAGTTGTTTACAACTTGATTCATGCCTCTGCTCTGCAACACAAAAAAGTGGTTTTCTCAGTACACACAATGTGATGACTTTACCAATAGTATACATTTCAGTTATCCACCAAAGTACTGAGTGAAAACTTAATGGAAACATTTTAAATTAACTTTCCACATGATTCTGAGTTGTGTAAAACTTGTTTCATTCCCCTGCTCAGCAAGAGAAAAAACTGGTTGTCTCGGTGCGTACAACGCTTTGACTTTACCAGTAGTATACATTTCAGTTTTGCACCAAAACACTGATTGGAAACCTAATGGAAAGACCTTAAGTAAACTTTCCACATGATTCTGAGTTGTTTAAAACTTGGTTCATGCCTCTGCTCTGCAAGACAAAAAAGTGGTTTTCTCAGTGCCTACAATACTTTGACATTACCAACAGTGTACATTTCAATTACACACCAAAGTACTGAACGAAACCTAATGGAAAGACCTTAATTTAACTTCTCACATGATTCTGAGTTGTTTACAACTTGATTCATGCCTCTGCTCTGCAAGACAAAAAAGTGGTTTTCTCAGTGCCTACAATACTTTGACATTACCAACAGTATACATTTCAATTACACACCAAAGTACTGAAGGAAACCTAATGGAAACATCTTAAATTAACTTCCCACATGATTCTGAGATGTGTAAAACTTGTTTCATTCCCCGGCTCAGCAAGAGAAAAAAGTGGTTATCTCGCTGCATGCAATGCTTTGACATTACCAATAGTATACATTTCAGTTTTCCAACAAAGTACTGAGTGCAAACCTAATGGAAACATGTTAAATTAACTTTCCACATGATTCTGAGTTGTTTAAAACTTGGTTCATGCCTCTGCTCTGCAAGACAAAAAAGTGGTTTTCTCAGTGCCTACAATACTTTGACATTACCAACAGTATACATTTCAATTACACACCAAAGTACTGAAGGAAACCTAATGGAAAGACCTTAAGTTAACTTCCCACATGATTCTGAGTTGTGTAAAACTTGTTTCATTCCCCTGCTCAGCAAGAGAAAAAACTGGTTGTCTCGGTGCATACAATGCTTTGACATTACCAATAGTATACATTTCAGTTTTCCAACAAAGTACTGCGTGCAAACCTAATGGAAACATTTTAAATTAACTTTCCACATGATTCTGAGTTGTTTACAACTTGATTCATGCCTCTGCTCTGCAACACAAAAAAGTGGGTTTTCTCAGTGTATACAACGCTTTGACTTTACCAGTAGTATACATTTCAGTTTTGCACCAAAGGACTGATTGGAAACCTAATGGAAAGACCTTATATAACTTTTCACATGATTCTGAGTTGTTTACAACTTGATTCATGCCTCTGCTCTGCAAGACAAAAAAGTGGTTTTCTCAATGCACACAATGTGATGACATTACCAATAGTGTACATCTTAGTTATCCACCAAAGTACTGAGTGCAAACCTAATGGAAGCATCTTAAATTAACTTCCCACATGATTCTGAGTTGTTTACAACTTGATTCATGCCTCTGCTCTGCAACACAAAAAAGTGGTTTTCTCAGTGCACACAATGTGATGACTTTACCAATAGTATACATTTCAGTTATCCACCAAAGTACTGAGTGAAAACCTAATGGAAACATTTTAAATTAACTTTCCACATGATTCTGAGCTGTTTAAAAGTTGTTTCATGTCTCTGCTCAGCAAGACAAAAAAGTGGTTTTCTCAGTGCATACAATGCTTTGAATATACCAGTAGTATACATTTCAGTTTTGCACCAAAGGACTGATTGGAAACCTAATGGAAAGACCTTAAGTTAACTTCTCACATGATTCTGAGTTGTTTACAACTTGATTCATGCCTCTGCTCTGCAAGACAAAAAAGTGGTTTTCTCAGTGCCTACAATACTTTGACATTACCAACAGTATACATTTCAATTACACACCAAAGTACTGAAGGAAACCTAATGGAAAGACCTTAAGTTAACTTCCCACATGATTCTGAGTTGTGTAAAACTTGTTTCATTCCCCTGCTCAGCAAGAGAAAAAACTGGTTGTCTCGGTGCGTACAACGCTTTGACTTTACCAGTAGTATACATTTCAGTTTTGCACCAAAAGACTGATTGGAAACCTAATGGAAAGACCTTAAGTAAACTTTCCACATGATTCTGAGTTGTTTAAAACTTGGTTCATGCCTCTGCTCTGCAAGACAAAAAAGTGGTTTTCTCAGTGCCTACAATACTTTGACATTACCAACAGTGTACATTTCAATTACACACCAAAGTACTGAAGGAAACCTAATGGAAAGACCTTAAGTTAACTTCTCACATGATTCTGAGTTGTTTACAACTTGATTCATGCCTCTGCTCTGCAAGACAAAAAAGAGGTTTTCTCAGTGCCTACAATACTTTGACATTACCAACAGTATACATTTCAATTACACACCAAAGTACTGAAGGAAACCTAATGGAAACATCTTAAATTAACTTCCCACATGATTCTGAGATGTGTAAAACTTGTTTCATTCCCTGGCTCAGCAAGAGAAAAAAGTGGTTGTCTCGCTGCATGCAATGCTTTGACATTACCAATAGTATACATTTCAGTTTTCCAACAAAGTACTGAGTGCAAACCTAATGGAAACATTTTAAATTAACTTTCCACATGATTCTGAGTTGTTTAAAACTTGGTTCATGCCTCTGCTCTGCAAGACAAAAAAGTGGTTTTCTCAGTGCCTACAATACTTTGACATTACCAACAGTATACATTTCAATTACACACAAAAGTACTGAAGGAAACCTAATGGAAAGACCTTAAGTTAACTTCTCACATGATTCTGAGTTGTTTACAACTTGATTCATGCCTCTGCTCTGCAAGACAAAAAAGTGGTTTTCTCAGTGCCTACAATACTTTGACATTACCAACAGTATACATTTCAATTACACACCAAAGTACTGAAGGAAACCTAATGGAAAGACCTTAAGTTAACTTCTCACATGATTCTGAGTTGTTTACAACTTGATTCATGCCTCTGCTCTGCAAGACAAAAAGGTGGTTTTCACAGTGCACACAATGTGATGACTTTACCAATAGTATACATTTCAGTTATCCACCAAAGTACTGAGTGCAAACCTAATGGAAACATTTTAAATTAACTTTCCACATGATTCTGAGTTGTTTACAACTTGATTCATGCCTCTGCTCTGCAACACAAAAAAGTGGGTTTTCTCAGTGCACACAAAGTGATGACTTCACCAATAGTATACATTTCAGTTTTCCACCAAAGTACTGAGTGAAAACCTAATGGAAACATTTTAAATTAACTTTCCACATGATTCTGAGCTGTTTAAAAGTTGTTCCGTGTCTCTGCTCAGCAAGACAAAAAAGTGGTTTTCTCAGTGCATACAATGCTTTCAATATACCAGTAGTATACATTTCAGTTTTGCACCAAAGGACTGAGTGGAAACCTAATGGGAACATCTTAAATTAACTTCCCACATGATTCTGACATGTGTAAAACTTGTTTCATTCCCCGGCTCAGCAAGAGAAAAAAGTGGTTGTCTCGCTGCATGCAATGCTTTGACATTACCAATAGTATACATTTCAGTTTTCCAACAAAGTACTGAGTGCAAAGCTAATGGAAACATTTTAAATTAACTTTCCACATGATTCTGAGTTGTTTAAAATTTGGTTCATGCCTCTGCTCTGCAAGACAAAAAAGTGGTTTTCTCAGTGCCTACAATACTTTGACATTACCAACAGTATACATTTCAATTACACACCAAAGTACTGAAGGAAACCTAATGGAAAGACCTTAAGTTAACTTCTCACATGATTCTGAGTTGTTTACAACTTGATTCATGCCTCTGCTCTGCAAGACAAAAAAGTGGTTTTCTCAGTGCCTGCAATACTTTGACACTACCAACAGTATACATTTCAATTACACACCAAAGTACTGAAGGAAACCTAATGGAAACATCTTAAATTAACTTCCCACATGATTCTGAGATGTGTAAAACTTGTTTCATTCCCCGGCTCAGCAAGAGAAAAAAGTGGTTATCTCGCTGCATGCAATGCTTTGACATTACCAATAGTATACATTTCAGTTTTCCAACAAAGTACTGAGTGCAAACCTAATGGAAACATTTTAAATTAACTTTCCACATGATTCTGAGTTGTTTAAAACTTGGTTCATGCCTCTGCTCTGCAAGACAAAAAAGTGGTTTTCTCAGTGCCTACAATACTTTGACATTACCAACAGTATACATTTCAATTACACACCAAAGTACTGAAGGAAACCTAATGGAAAGACCTTAAGTTAACTTCCCACATGATTCTGAGTTGTGTAAAACTTGTTTCATTCCCCTGCTCAGCAAGAGAAAAAACTGGTTGTCTCGGTGCATACAATGCTTTGACATTACCAATAGTATACATTTCAGTTTTCCAACAAAGTACTGCGTGCAAACCTAATGGAAACATTTTAAATTAACTTTCCACATGATTCTGAGTTGTTTACAACTTGATTCATGCCTCTGCTCTGCAACACAAAAAAGTGGGTTTTCTCAGTGTATACAACGCTTTGACTTTACCAGTAGTATACATTTCAGTTTTGCACCAAAGGACTGATTGGAAACCTAATGGAAAGACCTTATATAACTTTTCACATGATTCTGAGTTGTTTACAACTTGATTCATGCCTCTGCTCTGCAAGACAAAAAAGTGGTTTTCTCAATGCACACAATGTGATGACATTACCAATAGTGTACATCTTAGTTATCCACCAAAGTACTGAGTGCAAACCTAATGGAAGCATCTTAAATTAACTTCCCACATGATTCTGAGTTGTTTACAACTTGATTCATGCCTCTGCTCTGCAACACAAAAAAGTGGTTTTCTCAGTGCACACAATGTGATGACTTTACCAATAGTATACATTTCAGTTATCCACCAAAGTACTGAGTGAAAACCTAATGGAAACATTTTAAATTAACTTTCCACATGATTCTGAGCTGTTTAAAAGTTGTTTCATGTCTCTGCTCAGCAAGACAAAAAAGTGGTTTTCTCAGTGCATACAATGCTTTGAATATACCAGTAGTATACATTTCAGTTTTGCACCAAAGGACTGATTGGAAACCTAATGGAAAGACCTTAAGTTAACTTCTCACATGATTCTGAGTTGTTTACAACTTGATTCATGCCTCTGCTCTGCAAGACAAAAAAGTGGTTTTCTCAGTGCCTACAATACTTTGACATTACCAACAGTATACATTTCAATTACACACCAAAGTACTGAAGGAAACCTAATGGAAAGACCTTAAGTTAACTTCTCACATGATTCTGAGTTGTTTACAACTTGATTCATGCCTCTGCTCTGCAAGACAAAAAGGTGGTTTTCACAGTGCACACAATGTGATGACTTTACCAATAGTATACATTTCAGTTATCCACCAAAGTACTGAGTGCAAACCTAATGGAAACATTTTAAATTAACTTTCCACATGATTCTGAGTTGTTTACAACTTGATTCATGCCTCTGCTCTGCAACACAAAAAAGTGGGTTTTCTCAGTGCACACAAAGTGATGACTTCACCAATAGTATACATTTCAGTTTTCCACCAAAGTACTGAGTGAAAACCTAATGGAAACATTTTAAATTAACTTTCCACATGATTCTGAGCTGTTTAAAAGTTGTTCCGTGTCTCTGCTCAGCAAGACAAAAAAGTGGTTTTCTCAGTGCATACAATGCTTTCAATATACCAGTAGTATACATTTCAGTTTTGCACCAAAGGACTGAGTGGAAACCTAATGGGAACATCTTAAATTAACTTCCCACATGATTCTGACATGTGTAAAACTTGTTTCATTCCCCGGCTCAGCAAGAGAAAAAAGTGGTTGTCTCGCTGCATGCAATGCTTTGACATTACCAATAGTATACATTTCAGTTTTCCAACAAAGTACTGAGTGCAAAGCTAATGGAAACATTTTAAATTAACTTTCCACATGATTCTGAGTTGTTTAAAATTTGGTTCATGCCTCTGCTCTGCAAGACAAAAAAGTGGTTTTCTCAGTGCCTACAATACTTTGACATTACCAACAGTATACATTTCAATTACACACCAAAGTACTGAAGGAAACCTAATGGAAAGACCTTAAGTTAACTTCTCACATGATTCTGAGTTGTTTACAACTTGATTCATGCCTCTGCTCTGCAAGACAAAAAAGTGGTTTTCTCAGTGCCTGCAATACTTTGACACTACCAACAGTATACATTTCAATTACACACCAAAGTACTGAAGGAAACCTAATGGAAACATCTTAAATTAACTTCCCACATGATTCTGAGATGTGTAAAACTTGTTTCATTCCCCGGCTCAGCAAGAGAAAAAAGTGGTTGTCTCGCTGCATGCAATGCTTTGACATTACCAATAGTATACATTTCAGTTTTCCAACAAAGTACTGAGTGCAAAGCTGATGGAAACATTTTAAATTAACTTTCCACATGATTCTGAGTTGTTTAAAACTTGGTTCATGCCTCTGCTCTGCAAGACAAAAAAGTGGTTTTCTCAGTGCCTACAATACTTTGACATTACCAACAGTATACATTTCAATTACACACCAAAGTACTGAAGGAAACCTAATGGAAAGACCTTAAGTTAACTTCCCACATGATTCTGAGTTGTGTAAAACTTGTTTCATTCCCCTGCTCAGCAAGAGAAAAAACTGGTTGTCTCGGTGCATACAATGCTTTGACATTACCAATAGTATACATTTCAGTTTTCCAACAAAGTACTGCGTGCAAACCTAATGGAAACATTTTAAATTAACTTTCCACATGATTCTGAGTTGTTTACAACTTGATTCCTGCCTCTGCTCTGCAACACAAAAAAGTGGGTTTTCTCAGTGTATACAACTCTTTGACTTTACCAGTAGTATACATTTCAGTTTTGCACCAAAGGACTGATTGGAAACCTAATGGAAAGACCTTATATAACTTTTCACATGATTCTGAGTTGTTTACAACTTGATTCATGCCTCTGCTCTGCAAGACAAAAAAGTGGTTTTCTCAATGCACACAATGTGATGACATTACCAATAGTGTACATCTTAGTTATCCACCAAAGTACTGAGTGCAAACCTAATGGAAGCATCTTAAATTAACTTCCCACATGATTCTGAGTTGTTTACAACTTGATTCATGCTTCTGCTCTGCAACACAAAAAAGTGGTTTTCTCAGTGCACACAATGTGATACTTTACCAATAGTATACATTTCATTTATCCACCAAAGTACTGAGTGAAAACCTAATGGAAACATTTTAAATTAACTTTCCACATGATTCTGAGCTGTTTAAAAGTTGTTTCATGTCTCTGCTCAGCAAGACAAAAAAGTGGTTTTCTCAGTGCATACAATGCTTTGAATATACCAGTAGTATACATTTCAGTTTTGCACCAAAGGACTGATTGGAAACCTAATGGAAAGACCTTAAGTTAACTTCTCACATGATTCTGAGTTGTTTACAACTTGATTCATGCCTCTGCTCTGCAAGACAAAAAAGTGGTTTTCTCAGTGCCTACAATACTTTGACATTACCAACAGTATACATTTCAATTACACACCAAAGTACTGAAGGAAACCTAATGGAAAGACCTTAAGTTAACTTCCCACATGATTCTGAGTTGTGTAAAACTTGTTTCATTCCCCTGCTCAGCAAGAGAAAAAACTGGTTGTCTCGGTGCATACAATGCTTTGACATTACCAATAGTATACATTTCAGTTTTCCAACAAAGTACTGCGTGCAAACCTAATGGAAACATTTTAAATTAACTTTCCACATGATTCTGAGTTGTTTACAACTTGATTCATGCCTCTGCTCTGCAACACAAAAAAGTGGGTTTTCTCAGTGTATACAACGCTTTGACTTTACCAGTAGTATACATTTCAGTTTTGCACCAAAGGACTGATTGGAAACCTAATGGAAAGACCTTATATAACTTTTCACATGATTCTGAGTTGTTTACAACTTGATTCATGCCTCTGCTCTGCAAGACAAAAAAGTGGTTTTCTCAATGCACACAGTGTGATGACATTACCAATAGTGTACATCTTAGTTATCCACCAAAGTACTGAGTGCAAACCTAATGGAAGCATCTTAAATTAACTTCCCACATGATTCTGAGTTGTTTACAACTTGATTCATGCTTCTGCTCTGCAACACAAAAAAGTGGTTTTCTCAGTGCACACAATGTGATGACTTTACCAATAGTATACATTTCATTTATCCACCAAAGTACTGAGTGAAAACCTAATGGAAACATTTTAAATTAACTTTCCACATGATTCTGAGCTGTTTAAAAGTTGTTTCATGTCTCTGCTCAGCAAGACAAAAAAGTGGTTTTCTCAGTGCATACAATGCTTTGAATATACCAGTAGTATACATTTCAGTTTTGCACCAAAGGACTGATTGGAAACCTAATGGAAAGACCTTAAGTTAACTTCTCACATGATTCTGAGTTGTTTACAACTTGATTCATGCCTCTGCTCTGCAAGACAAAAAAGTGGTTTTCTCAGTGCCTACAATACTTTGACATTACCAACAGTATACATTTCAATTACACACCAAAGTACTGAAGGAAACCTAATGGAAAGACCTTAAGTTAACTTCCCACATGATTCTGAGTTGTGTAAAACTTGTTTCATTCCCCTGCTCAGCAAGAGAAAAAACTGGTTGTCTCGGTGCATACAATGCTTTGACATTACCAATAGTATACATTTCAGTTTTCCAACAAAGTACTGCGTGCAAACCTAATGGAAACATTTTAAATTAACTTTCCACATGATTCTGAGTTGTTTACAACTTGATTCATGCCTCTGCTCTGCAACACAAAAAAGTGGGTTTTCTCAGTGTATACAACGCTTTGACTTTACCAGTAGTATACATTTCAGTTTTGCACCAAAGGACTGATTGGAAACCTAATGGAAAGACCTTATATAACTTTTCACATGATTCTGAGTTGTTTACAACTTGATTCATGCCTCTGCTCTGCAAGACAAAAAAGTGGTTTTCTCAATGCACACAGTGTGATGACATTACCAATAGTGTACATCTTAGTTATCCACCAAAGTACTGAGTGCAAACCTAATGGAAGCATCTTAAATTAACTTCCCACATGATTCTGAGTTGTTTACAACTTGATTCATGCCTCTGCTCTGCAACACAAAAAAGTGGTTTTCTCAGTGCACACAATGTGATGACTTTACCAATAGTATACATTTCAGTTATCCACCAAAGTACTGAGTGAAAACCTAATGGAAACATTTTAAATTAACTTTCCACATGATTCTGAGCTGTTTAAAAGTTGTTTCATGTCTCTGCTCAGCAAGACAAAAAAGTGGTTTTCTCAGTGCATACAATGCTTTGAATATACCAGTAGTATACATTTCAGTTTTGCACCAAAGGACTGATTGGAAACCTAATGGAAAGACCTTAAGTTAACTTCTCACATGATTCTGAGTTGTTTACAACTTGATTCATGCCTCTGCTCTGCAAGACAAAAAAGTGGTTTTCTCAGTGCCTACAATACTTTGACATTACCAACAGTGTACATTTCAATTACACACCAAAGTACTGAAGGAAACCTAATGGAAAGACCTTAAGTTAACTTCTCACATGATTCTGAGTTGTTTACAACTTGATTCATGCCTCTGCTCTGCAAGACAAAAAAGTGGTTTTCTCAGTGCCTACAATACTTTGACATTACCAACAGTATACATTTCAATTACACACCAAAGTACTGAAGGAAACCTAATGGAAACATCTTAAATTAACTTCCCACATGATTCTGAGATGTGTAAAACTTGTTTCATTCCCTGGCTCAGCAAGAGAAAAAAGTGGTTGTCTCGCTGCATGCAATGCTTTGACATTACCAATAGTATACATTTCAGTTTTCCAACAAAGTACTGAGTGCAAACCTAATGGAAACATTTTAAATTAACTTTCCACATGATTCTGAGTTGTTTAAAACTTGGTTCATGCCTCTGCTCTGCAAGACGAAAAAGTGGTTTTCTCAGTGCCTACAATACTTTGACATTACCAACAGTATACATTTCAATTACACACAAAAGTACTGAAGGAAACCTAATGGAAAGACCTTAAGTTAACTTCTCACATGATTCTGAGTTGTTTACAACTTGATTCATGCCTCTGCTCTGCAAGACAAAAAAGTGGTTTTCTCAGTGCCTACAATACTTTGACATTACCAACAGTATACATTTCAATTACACACCAAAGTACTGAAGGAAACCTAATGGAAAGACCTTAAGTTAACTTCTCACATGATTCTGAGTTGTTTACAACTTGATTCATGCCTCTGCTCTGCAAGACAAAAAAGTGGTTTTCACAGTGCACACAATGTGATGACTTTACCAATAGTATACATTTCAGTTATCCACCAAAGTACTGAGTGCAAACCTAATGGAAACATTTTAAATTAACTTTCCACATGGTTCTGAGTTGTTTACAACTTGATTCATGCCTCTGCTCTGCAACACAAAAAAGTGGGTTTTCTCAGTGCACACAAAGTGATGACTTCACCAATAGTATACATTTCAGTTTTCCACCAAAGTACTGAGTGAAAACCTAATGGAAACATTTTAAATTAACTTTCCACATGATTCTGAGCTGTTTAAAAGTTGTTCCGTGTCTCTGCTCAGCAAGACAAAAAAGTGGTTTTCTCAGTGCATACAATGCTTTCAATATACCAGTAGTATACATTTCAGTTTTGCACCAAAGGACTGAGTGGAAACCTAATGGGAACATCTTAAATTAACTTCCCACATGATTCTGACATGTGTAAAACTTGTTTCATTCCCCGGCTCAGCAAGAGAAAAAAGTGGTTGTCTCGCTGCATGCAATGCTTTGACATTACCAATAGTATACATTTCAGTTTTCCAACAAAGTACTGAGTGCAAAGCTAATGGAAACATTTTAAATTAACTTTCCACATGATTCTGAGTTGTTTAAAATTTGGTTCATGCCTCTGCTCTGCAAGACAAAAAAGTGGTTTTCTCAGTGCCTACAATACTTTGACATTACCAACAGTATACATTTCAATTACACACCAAAGTACTGAAGGAAACCTAATGGAAAGACCTTAAGTTAACTTCTCACATGATTCTGAGTTGTTTACAACTTGATTCATGCCTCTGCTCTGCAAGACAAAAAAGTGGTTTTCTCAGTGCCTGCAATACTTTGACATTACCAACAGTATACATTTCAATTACACACCAAAGTACTGAAGGAAACCTAATGGAAACATCTTAAATTAACTTCCCACATGATTCTGAGATGTGTAAAACTTGTTTCATTCCCCGGCTCAGCAAGAGAAAAAAGTGGTTGTCTCGCTGCATGCAATGCTTTGACATTACCAATAGTATACATTTCAGTTTTCCAACAAAGTACTGAGTGCAAAGCTGATGGAAACATTTTAAATTAACTTTCCACATGATTCTGAGTTGTTTAAAACTTGGTTCATGCCTCTGCTCTGCAAGACAAAAAAGTGGTTTTCTCAGTGCCTACAATACTTTGACATTACCAACAGTATACATTTCAATTACACACCAAAGTACTGAAGGAAACCTAATGGAAAGACCTTAAGTTAACTTCCCACATGATTCTGAGTTGTGTAAAACTTGTTTCATTCCCCTGCTCAGCAAGAGAAAAAACTGGTTGTCTCGGTGCATACAATGCTTTGACATTACCAATAGTATACATTTCAGTTTTCCAACAAAGTACTGCGTGCAAACCTAATGGAAACATTTTAAATTAACTTTCCACATGATTCTGAGTTGTTTACAACTTGATTCCTGCCTCTGCTCTGCAACACAAAAAAGTGGGTTTTCTCAGTGTATACAACGCTTTGACTTTACCAGTAGTATACATTTCAGTTTTGCACCAAAGGACTGATTGGAAACCTAATGGAAAGACCTTATATAACTTTTCACATGATTCTGAGTTGTTTACAACTTGATTCATGCCTCTGCTCTGCAAGACAAAAAAGTTGTTTTCTCAATGCACACAATGTGATGACATTACCAATAGTGTACATCTTAGTTATCCACCAAAGTACTGAGTGCAAACCTAATGGAAGCATCTTAAATTAACTTCCCACATGATTCTGAGTTGTTTACAACTTGATTCATGCTTCTGCTCTGCAACACAAAAAAGTGGTTTTCTCAGTGCACACAATGTGATGACTTTACCAATAGTATACATTTCATTTATCCACCAAAGTACTGAGTGAAAACCTAATGGAAACATTTTAAATTAACTTTCCACATGATTCTGAGCTGTTTAAAAGTTGTTTCATGTCTCTGCTCAGCAAGACAAAAAAGTGGTTTTCTCAGTGCATACAATGCTTTGAATATACCAGTAGTATACATTTCAGTTTTGCAGCAAAGGACTGATTGGAAACCTAATGGAAAGACCTTAAGTTAACTTCTCACATGATTCTGAGTTGTTTACAACTTGATTCATGCCTCTGCTCTGCAAGACAAAAAAGTGGTTTTCTCAGTGCCTACAATACTTTGACATTACCAACAGTATACATTTCAATTACACACCAAAGTACTGAAGGAAACCTAATGGAAAGACCTTAAGTTAACTTCCCACATGATTCTGAGTTGTGTAAAACTTGTTTCATTCCCCTGCTCAGCAAGAGAAAAAACTGGTTGTCTCGGTGCATACAATGCTTTGACATTACCAATAGTATACATTTCAGTTTTCCAACAAAGTACTGCGTGCAAACCTAATGGAAACATTTTAAATTAACTTTCCACATGATTCTGAGTTGTTTACAACTTGATTCATGCCTCTGCTCTGCAACACAAAAAAGTGGGTTTTCTCAGTGTATACAACGCTTTGACTTTACCAGTAGTATACATTTCAGTTTTGCACCAAAGGACTGATTGGAAACCTAATGGAAAGACCTTATATAACTTTTCACATGATTCTGAGTTGTTTACAACTTGATTCATGCCTCTGCTCTGCAAGACAAAAAAGTGGTTTTCTCAATGCACACAGTGTGATGACATTACCAATAGTGTACATCTTAGTTATCCACCAAAGTACTGAGTGCAAACCTAATGGAAGCATCTTAAATTAACTTCCCACATGATTCTGAGTTGTTAACAACTTGATTCATGCCTCTGCTCTGCAACACAAAAAAGTGGTTTTCTCAGTGCACACAATGTGATGACTTTACCAATAGTATACATTTCAGTTATCCACCAAAGTACTGAGTGAAAACCTAATGGAAACATTTTAAATTAACTTTCCACATGATTCTGAGCTGTTTAAAAGTTGTTTCATGTCTCTTCTCAGCAAGACAAAAAAGTGGTTTTCTCAGTGCATACAATGCTTTGAATATACCAGTAGTATACATTTCAGTTTTGCACCAAAGGACTGATTGGAAACCTAATGGAAAGACCTTAAGTTAACTTCTCACATGATTCTGAGTTGTTTACAACTTGATTCATGCCTCTGCTCTGCAAGACAAAAAAGTGGTTTTCTCAGTGCCTACAATACTTTGACATTACCAACAGTATACATTTCAATTACACACCAAAGTACTGAAGGAAACCTAATGGAAAGACCTTAAGTTAACTTCCCACATGATTCTGAGTTGTGTAAAACTTGTTTCATTCCCCTGCTCAGCAAGAGAAAAAACTGGTTGTCTCGGTGCATACAATGCTTTGACATTACCAATAGTATACATTTCAGTTTTCCAACAAAGTACTGCGTGCAAACCTAATGGAAACATTTTAAATTAACTTTCCACATGATTCTGAGTTGTTTACAACTTGATTCATGCCTCTGCTCTGCAACACAAAAAAGTGGGTTTTCTCAGTGCACACAAAGTGATGACTTTACCAATAGTATACATTTCAGTTTTCCACCAAAGTACTGAGTGAAAACCTAATGGAAACATTTTAAATTAACTTTCCACATGATTCTGAGCTGTTTAAAAGTTGTTTCGTGTCTCTGCTCAGCAAGACAAAAAAGTGGTTTTCTCAGTGCATACAATGCTTTCAATATACCAGTAGTATACATTTCAGTTTTGCACCAAAGGACTGAGTGGAAACCTAATGGGAACATCTTAAATTAACTTCCCACATGATTCTGACATGTGTAAAACTTGTTTCATTCCCCGGCTCAGCAAGAGAAAAAAGTGGTTGTCTCGCTGCATGCAATGCTTTGACATTACCAATAGTATACATTTCAGTTTTCCAACAAAGTACTGAGTGCAAAGCTAATGGAAACATTTTAAATTAACTTTCCACATGATTCTGAGTTGTTTAAAATTTGGTTCATACCTCTGCTCTGCAAGACAAAAAAGTGGTTTTCTCAGTGCCTACAATACTTTGACATTACCAACAGTATACATTTCAATTACACACCAAAGTACTGAAGGAAACCTAATGGAAAGACCTTAAGTTAACTTCTCACATGATTCTGAGTTGTTTACAACTTGATTCATGCCTCTGCTCTGCAAGACAAAAAAGTGGTTTTCTCAGTGCCTACAATACTTTGACATTACCAACAGTATACATTTCAATTACACACCAAAGTACTGAAGGAAACCTAATGGAAACATCTTAAATTAACTTCCCACATGATTCTGAGATGTGTAAAACTTGTTTCATTCCCCGGCTCAGCAAGAGAAAAAAGTGGTTGTCTCGCTGCATGCAATGCTTTGACATTACCAATAGTATACATTTCAGTTTTCCAACAAAGTACTGAGTGCAAAGCTGATGGAAACATTTTAAATTAACTTTCCACATGATTCTGAGTTGTTTAAAACTTGGTTCATGCCTCTGCTCTGCAAGACAAAAAAGTGGTTTTCTCAGTGCCTACAATACTTTGACATTACCAACAGTATACATTTCAATTACACACCAAAGTACTGAAGGAAACCTAATGGAAAGACCTTAAGTTAACTTCCCACATGATTCTGAGTTGTGTAAAACTTGTTTCATTCCCCTGCTCAGCAAGAGAAAAAACTGGTTGTCTCGGTGCATACAATGCTTTGACATTACCAATAGTATACATTTCAGTTTTCCAACAAAGTACTGCGTGCAAACCTAATGGAAACATTTTAAATTAACTTTCCACATGATTCTGAGTTGTTTACAACTTGATTCATGCCTCTGCTCTGCAACACAAAAAAGTGGGTTTTCTCAGTGTATACAACGCTTTGACTTTACCAGTAGTATACATTTCAGTTTTGCACCAAAGGACTGATTGGAAACCTAATGGAAAGACCTTATATAACTTTTCACATGATTCTGAGTTGTTTACAACTTGATTCATGCCTCTGCTCTGCAAGACAAAAAAGTGGTTTTCTCAATGCACACAGTGTGATGACATTACCAATAGTGTACATCTTAGTTATCCACCAAAGTACTGAGTGCAAACCTAATGGAAGCATCTTAAATTAACTTCCCACATGATTCTGAGTTGTTTACAACTTGATTCATGCCTCTGCTCTGCAACACAAAAAATGGTTTTCTCAGTGCACACAATGTGATGACTTTACCAATAGTATACATTTCAGTTATCCACCAAAGTACTGAGTGAAAACCTAATGGAAACATTTTATATTAACTTTCCACATGATTCTGAGCTGTTTAAAAGTTGTTTCATGTCTCTGCTCAGCAAGACAAAAAAGTGGTTTTCTCAGTGCATACAATGCTTTGAATATACCAGTAGTATACATTTCAGTTTTGCACCAAAGGACTGATTGGAAACCAAATGGAAAGACCTTAAGTTAACTTCTCACATGATTCTGAGTTGTTTACAACTTGATTCATGCCTCTGCTCTGCAAGACAAAAAAGTGGTTTTCTCAGTGCCTACAATACTTTGACATTACCAACAGTGTACATTTCAATTACACACCAAAGTACTGAAGGAAACCTAATGGAAAGACCTTAAGTTAACTTCTCACATGATTCTGAGTTGTTTACAACTTGATTCATGCCTCTGCTCTGCAAGACAAAAAAGTGGTTTTCTCAGTGCCTACAATACTTTGACATTACCAACAGTATACATTTCAATTACACACCAAAGTACTGAAGGAAACCTAATGGAAACATCTTAAATTAACTTCCCACATGATTCTGAGATGTGTAAAACTTGTTTCATTCCCTGGCTCAGCAAGAGAAAAAAGTGGTTGTCTCGCTGCATGCAATGCTTTGACATTACCAATAGTATACATTTCAGTTTTCCAACAAAGTACTGAGTGCAAACCTAATGGAAACATTTTAAATTAACTTTCCACATGATTCTGAGTTGTTTAAAACTTGGTTCATGCCTCTGCTCTGCAAGACGAAAAAGTGGTTTTCTCAGTGCCTACAATACTTTGACATTACCAACAGTATACATTTCAATTACACACAAAAGTACTGAAGGAAACCTAATGGAAAGACCTTAAGTTAACTTCTCACATGATTCTGAGTTGTTTACAACTTGATTCATGCCTCTGCTCTGCAAGACAAAAAAGTGGTTTTCTCAGTGCCTACAATACTTTGACATTACCAACAGTATACATTTCAATTACACACCAAAGTACTGAAGGAAACCTAATGGAAAGACCTTAAGTTAACTTCTCACATGATTCTAAGTTGTTTACAACTTGATTCATGCCTCTGCTCTGCAAGACAAAAAAGTGGTTTTCACAGTGCACACAATGTGATGACTTTACCAATAGTATACATTTCAGTTATCCACCAAAGTACTGAGTGCAAACCTAATGGAAACATTTTAAATTAACTTTCCACATGATTCTGAGTTGTTTACAACTTGATTCATGCCTCTGCTCTGCAACACAAAAAAGTGGGTTTTCTCAGTGCACACAAAGTGATGACTTCACCAATAGTATACATTTCAGTTTTCCACCAAAGTACTGAGTGAAAACCTAATGGAAACATTTTAAATTAACTTTCCACATGATTCTGAGCTGTTTAAAAGTTGTTCCGTGTCTCTGCTCAGCAAGACAAAAAAGTGGTTTTCTCAGTGCATACAATGCTTTCAATATACCAGTAGTATACATTTCAGTTTTGCACCAAAGGACTGAGTGGAAACCTAATGGGAACATCTTAAATTAACTTCCCACATGATTCTGACATGTGTAAAACTTGTTTCATTCCCCGGCTCAGCAAGAGAAAAAAGTGGTTGTCTCGCTGCATGCAATGCTTTGACATTACCAATAGTATACATTTCAGTTTTCCAACAAAGTACTGAGTGCAAAGCTAATGGAAACATTTTAAATTAACTTTCCACATGATTCTGAGTTGTTTAAAATTTGGTTCATGCCTCTGCTCTGCAAGACAAAAAAGTGGTTTTCTCAGTGCCTACAATACTTTGACATTACCAACAGTATACATTTCAATTACACACCAAAGTACTGAAGGAAACCTAATGGAAAGACCTTAAGTTAACTTCTCACATGATTCTGAGTTGTTTACAACTTGATTCATGCCTCTGCTCTGCAAGACAAAAAAGTGGTTTTCTCAGTGCCTGCAATACTTTGACATTACCAACAGTATACATTTCAATTACACACCAAAGTACTGAAGGAAACCTAATGGAAACATCTTAAATTAACTTCCCACATGATTCTGAGATGTGTAAAACTTGTTTCATTCCCCGGCTCAGCAAGAGAAAAAAGTGGTTGTCTCGCTGCATGCAATGCTTTGACATTACCAATAGTATACATTTCAGTTTTCCAACAAAGTACTGAGTGCAAAGCTGATGGAAACATTTTAAATTAACTTTCCGCATGATTCTGAGTTGTTTAAAACTTGGTTCATGCCTCTGCTCTGCAAGACAAAAAAGTGGTTTTCTCAGTGCCTACAATACTTTGACATTACCAACAGTATACATTTCAATTACACACCAAAGTACTGAAGGAAACCTAATGGAAAGACCTTAAGTTAACTTCCCACATGATTCTGAGTTGTGTAAAACTTGTTTCATTCCCCTGCTCAGCAAGAGAAAAAACTGGTTGTCTCGGTGCATACAATGCTTTGACATTACCAATAGTATACATTTCAGTTTTCCAACAAAGTACTGCGTGCAAACCTAATGGAAACATTTTAAATTAACTTTCCACATGATTCTGAGTTGTTTACAACTTGATTCCTGCCTCTGCTCTGCAACACAAAAAAGTGGGTTTTCTCAGTGTATACAACGCTTTGACTTTACCAGTAGTATACATTTCAGTTTTGCACCAAAGGACTGATTGGAAACCTAATGGAAAGACCTTATATAACTTTTCACATGATTCTGAGTTGTTTACAACTTGATTCATGCCTCTGCTCTGCAAGACAAAAAAGTGGTTTTCTCAATGCACACAATGTGATGACATTACGAATAGTGTACATCTTAGTTATCCACCAAAGTACTGAGTGCAAACCTAATGGAAGCATCTTAAATTAACTTCCCACATGATTCTGAGTTGTTTACAACTTGATTCATGCCTCTGCTCTGCAACACAAAAAATGGTTTTCTCAGTGCACACAATGTGATGACTTTACCAATAGTATACATTTCAGTTATCCACCAAAGTACTGAGTGAAAACCTAATGGAAACATTTTATATTAACTTTCCACATGATTCTGAGCTGTTTAAAAGTTGTTTCATGTCTCTGCTCAGCAAGACAAAAAAGTGGTTTTCTCAGTGCATACAATGCTTTGAATATACCAGTAGTATACATTTCAGTTTTGCACCAAAGGACTGATTGGAAACCAAATGGAAAGACCTTAAGTTAACTTCTCACATGATTCTGAGTTGTTTACAACTTGATTCATGCCTCTGCTCTGCAAGACAAAAAAGTGGTTTTCTCAGTGCCTACAATACTTTGACATTACCAACAGTGTACATTTCAATTACACACCAAAGTACTGAAGGAAACCTAATGGAAAGACCTTAAGTTAACTTCTCACATGATTCTGAGTTGTTTACAACTTGATTCATGCCTCTGCTCTGCAAGACAAAAAAGTGGTTTTCTCAGTGCCTACAATACTTTGACATTACCAACAGTATACATTTCAATTACACACCAAAGTACTGAAGGAAACCTAATGGAAACATCTTAAATTAACTTCCCACATGATTCTGAGATGTGTAAAACTTGTTTCATTCCCTGGCTCAGCAAGAGAAAAAAGTGGTTGTCTCGCTGCATGCAATGCTTTGACATTACCAATAGTATACATTTCAGTTTTCCAACAAAGTACTGAGTGCAAACCTAATGGAAACATTTTAAATTAACTTTCCACATGATTCTGAGTTGTTTAAAACTTGGTTCATGCCTCTGCTCTGCAAGACGAAAAAGTGGTTTTCTCAGTGCCTACAATACTTTGACATTACCAACAGTATACATTTCAATTACACACAAAAGTACTGAAGGAAACCTAATGGAAAGACCTTAAGTTAACTTCTCACATGATTCTGAGTTGTTTACAACTTGATTCATGCCTCTGCTCTGCAAGACAAAAAAGTGGTTTTCTCAGTGCCTACAATACTTTGACATTACCAACAGTATACATTTCAATTACACACCAAAGTACTGAAGGAAACCTAATGGAAAGACCTTAAGTTAACTTCTCACATGATTCTAAGTTGTTTACAACTTGATTCATGCCTCTGCTCTGCAAGACAAAAAAGTGGTTTTCACAGTGCACACAATGTGATGACTTTACCAATAGTATACATTTCAGTTATCCACCAAAGTACTGAGTGCAAACCTAATGGAAACATTTTAAATTAACTTTCCACATGATTCTGAGTTGTTTACAACTTGATTCATGCCTCTGCTCTGCAACACAAAAAAGTGGGTTTTCTCAGTGCACACAAAGTGATGACTTCACCAATAGTATACATTTCAGTTTTCCACCAAAGTACTGAGTGAAAACCTAATGGAAACATTTTAAATTAACTTTCCACATGATTCTGAGCTGTTTAAAAGTTGTTCCGTGTCTCTGCTCAGCAAGACAAAAAAGTGGTTTTCTCAGTGCATACAATGCTTTCAATATACCAGTAGTATACATTTCAGTTTTGCACCAAAGGACTGAGTGGAAACCTAATGGGAACATCTTAAATTAACTTCCCACATGATTCTGACATGTGTAAAACTTGTTTCATTCCCCGGCTCAGCAAGAGAAAAAAGTGGTTGTCTCGCTGCATGCAATGCTTTGACATTACCAATAGTATACATTTCAGTTTTCCAACAAAGTACTGAGTGCAAAGCTAATGGAAACATTTTAAATTAACTTTCCACATGATTCTGAGTTGTTTAAAATTTGGTTCATGCCTCTGCTCTGCAAGACAAAAAAGTGGTTTTCTCAGTGCCTACAATACTTTGACATTACCAACAGTATACATTTCAATTACACACCAAAGTACTGAAGGAAACCTAATGGAAAGACCTTAAGTTAACTTCTCACATGATTCTGAGTTGTTTACAACTTGATTCATGCCTCTGCTCTGCAAGACAAAAAAGTGGTTTTCTCAGTGCCTGCAATACTTTGACATTACCAACAGTATACATTTCAATTACACACCAAAGTACTGAAGGAAACCTAATGGAAACATCTTAAATTAACTTCCCACATGATTCTGAGATGTGTAAAACTTGTTTCATTCCCCGGCTCAGCAAGAGAAAAAAGTGGTTGTCTCGCTGCATGCAATGCTTTGACATTACCAATAGTATACATTTCAGTTTTCCAACAAAGTACTGAGTGCAAAGCTGATGGAAACATTTTAAATTAACTTTCCGCATGATTCTGAGTTGTTTAAAACTTGGTTCATGCCTCTGCTCTGCAAGACAAAAAAGTGGTTTTCTCAGTGCCTACAATACTTTGACATTACCAACAGTATACATTTCAATTACACACCAAAGTACTGAAGGAAACCTAATGGAAAGACCTTAAGTTAACTTCCCACATGATTCTGAGTTGTGTAAAACTTGTTTCATTCCCCTGCTCAGCAAGAGAAAAAACTGGTTGTCTCGGTGCATACAATGCTTTGACATTACCAATAGTATACATTTCAGTTTTCCAACAAAGTACTGCGTGCAAACCTAATGGAAACATTTTAAATTAACTTTCCACATGATTCTGAGTTGTTTACAACTTGATTCCTGCCTCTGCTCTGCAACACAAAAAAGTGGGTTTTCTCAGTGTATACAACGCTTTGACTTTACCAGTAGTATACATTTCAGTTTTGCACCAAAGGACTGATTGGAAACCTAATGGAAAGACCTTATATAACTTTTCACATGATTCTGAGTTGTTTACAACTTGATTCATGCCTCTGCTCTGCAAGACAAAAAAGTGGTTTTCTCAATGCACACAATGTGATGACATTACGAATAGTGTACATCTTAGTTATCCACCAAAGTACTGAGTGCAAACCTAATGGAAGCATCTTAAATTAACTTCCCACATGATTCTGAGTTGTTTACAACTTGATTCATGCTTCTGCTCTGCAACACAAAAAAGTGGTTTTCTCAGTGCACACAATGTGATGACTTTACCAATAGTATACATTTCATTTATCCACCAAAGTACTGAGTGAAAACCTAATGGAAACATTTTAAATTAACTTTCCACATGATTCTGAGCTGTTTAAAAGTTGTTTCATGTCTCTGCTCAGCAAGACAAAAAAGTGGTTTTCTCAGTGCATACAATGCTTTGAATATACCAGTAGTATACATTTCAGTTTTGCACCAAAGGACTGATTGGAAACCTAATGGAAAGACCTTAAGTTAACTTCTCACATGATTCTGAGTTGTTTACAACTTGATTCATGCCTCTGCTCTGCAAGACAAAAAAGTGGTTTTCTCAGTGCCTACAATACTTTGACATTACCAACAGTATACATTTCAATTACACACCAAAGTACTGAAGGAAACCTAATGGAAAGACCTTAAGTTAACTTCCCACATGATTCTGAGTTGTGTAAAACTTGTTTCATTCCCCTGCTCAGCAAGAGAAAAAACTGGTTGTCTCGGTGCATACAATGCTTTGACATTACCAATAGTATACATTTCAGTTTTCCAACAAAGTACTGCGTGCAAACCTAATGGAAACATTTTAAATTACCTTTCCACATGATTCTGAGTTGTTTACAACTTGATTCATGCCTCTGCTCTGCAACACAAAAAAGTGGGTTTTCTCAGTGTATACAACGCTTTGACTTTACCAGTAGTATACATTTCAGTTTTGCACCAAAGGACTGATTGGAAACCTAATGGAAAGACCTTATATAACTTTTCACATGATTCTGAGTTGTTTACAACTTGATTCATGCCTCTGCTCTGCAAGACAAAAAAGTGGTTTTCTCAATGCACACAATGTGATGACATTACCAATAGTGTACATCTTAGTTATCCACCAAAGTACTGAGTGCAAACCTAATGGAAGCATCTTAAATTAACTTCCCACATGATTCTGAGTTGTTTACAACTTGATTCATGCCTCTGCTCTGCAACACAAAAAAGTGGTTTTCTCAGTGCACACAATGTGATGACTTTACCAATAGTATACATTTCAGTTATCCACCAAAGTACTGAGTGAAAACCTAATGGAAACATTTTAAATTAACTTTCCACATGATTCTGAGCTGTTTAAAAGTTGTTTCATGTCTCTGCTCAGCAAGACAAAAAAGTGGTTTTCTCAGTGCATACAATGCTTTGAATATACCAGTAGTATACATTTCAGTTTTGCACCAAAGGACTGATTGGAAACCTAATGGAAAGACCTTAAGTTAACTTCTCACATGATTCTGAGTTGTTTACAACTTGATTCATGCCTCTGCTCTGCAAGACAAAAAAGTGGTTTTCTCAGTGCCTACAATACTTTGACATTACCAACAGTATACATTTCAATTACACACCAAAGTACTGAAGGAAACCTAATGGAAAGACCTTAAGTTAACTTCCCACATGATTCTGAGTTGTGTAAAACTTGTTTCATTCCCCTGCTCAGCAAGAGAAAAAACTGGTTGTCTCGGTGCATACAATGCTTTGACATTACCAATAGTATACATTTCAGTTTTCCAACAAAGTACTGCGTGCAAACGTAATGGAAACATTTTAAATTAACTTTCCACATGATTCTGAGTTGTTTACAACTTGATTCATGCCTCTGCTCTGCAACACAAAAAAGTGGGTTTTCTCAGTGTATACAACGCTTTGACTTTACCAGTAGTATACATTTCAGTTTTGCACCAAAGGACTGATTGGAAACCTAATGGAAAGACCTTATATAACTTTTCACATGATTCTGAGTTGTTTACAACTTGATTCATGCCTCTGCTCTGCAAGACAAAAAAGTGGTTTTCTCAATGCAGACAATGTGATGACATTACCAATAGTGTACATCTTAGTTATCCACCAAAGTACTGAGTGCAAACCTAATGGAAGCATCTTAAATTAACTTCCCACATGATTCTGAGTTGTTTACAACTTGATTCATGCCTCTGCTCTGCAACACAAAAAAGTGGTTTTCTCAGTGCACACAATGTGATGACTTTACCAATAGTATACATTTCAGTTATCCACCAAAGTACTGAGTGAAAACCTAATGGAAACATTTTAAATTAACTTTCCACATGATTCTGAGCTGTTTAAAAGTTGTTTCATGTCTCTGCTCAGCAAGACAAAAAAGTGGTTTTCTCAGTGCATACAATGCTTTGAATATACCAGTAGTATACATTTCAGTTTTGCACCAAAGGACTGATTGGAAACCTAATGGAAAGACCTTAAGTTAACTTCTCACATGATTCTGAGTTGTTTACAACTTGATTCATGCCTCTGCTCTGCAAGACAAAAAAGTGGTTTTCTCAGTGCCTACAATACTTTGACATTACCAACAGTATACATTTCAATTACACACCAAAGTACTGAAGGAAACCTAATGGAAAGACCTTAAGTTAACTTCCCACATGATTCTGAGTTGTGTAAAACTTGTTTCATTCCCCTGCTCAGCAAGAGAAAAAACTGGTTGTCTCGGTGCGTACAACGCTTTGACTTTACCAGTAGTATACATTTCAGTTTTGCACCAAAAGACTGATTGGAAACCTAATGGAAAGACCTTAAGTAAACTTTCCACATGATTCTGAGTTGTTTAAAACTTGGTTCATGCCTCTGCTCTGCAAGACAAAAAAGTGGTTTTCTCAGTGCCTACAATACTTTGACATTACCAACAGTGTACATTTCAATTACACACCAAAGTACTGAAGGAAACCTAATGGAAAGACCTTAAGTTAACTTCTCACATGATTCTGAGTTGTTTACAACTTGATTCATGCCTCTGCTCTGCAAGACAAAAAAGTGGTTTTCTCAGTGCCTACAATACTTTGACATTACCAACAGTATACATTTCAATTACACACCAAAGTACTGAAGGAAACCTAATGGAAAGACCTTAAGTTAACTTCCCACATGATTCTGAGTTGTGTAAAACTTGTTTCATTCCCCTGCTCAGCAAGAGAAAAAACTGGTTGTCTCGGTGCATACAATGCTTTGACATTACCAATAGTATACATTTCAGTTTTCCAACAAAGTACTGCGTGCAAACCTAATGGAAACATTTTAAATTAACTTTCCACATGATTCTGAGTTGTTTACAACTTGATTCATGCCTCTGCTCTGCAACACAAAAAAGTGGGTTTTCTCAGCGTATACAACGCTTTGACTTTACCAGTAGTATACATTTCAGTTTTGCACCAAAGGACTGATTGGAAACCTAATGGAAAGACCTTATATAACTTTTCACATGATTCTGAGTTGTTTACAACTTGATTCATGCCTCTGCTCTGCAAGACAAAAAAGTGGTTTTCTCAATGCACACAATGTGATGACATTACCAATAGTGTACATCTTAGTTATCCACCAAAGTACTGAGTGCAAACCTAATGGAAGCATCTTAAATTAACTTCCCACATGATTCTGAGTTGTTTACAACTTGATTCATGCCTCTGCTCTGCAACACAAAAAAGTGGTTTTCTCAGTGCACACAACGTGATGACTTTACCAATAGTATACATTTCAGTTATCCACCAAAGTACTGAGTGAAAACCTAATGGAAACATTTTAAATTAACTTTCCACATGATTCTGAGCTGTTTAAAAGTTGTTTCATGTCTCTGCTCAGCAAGACAAAAAAGTGGTTTTCTCAGTGCATACAATGCTTTGAATATACCAGTAGTATACATTTCAGTTTTGCACCAAAGGACTGATTGGAAACCTAATGGAAAGACCTTAAGTTAACTTCTCACATGATTCTGAGTTGTTTACAACTTGATTCATGCCTCTGCTCTGCAAGACAAAAAAGTGGTTTTCTCAGTGCCTACAATACTTTGACATTACCAACAGTATACATTTCAATTGCACACCAAAGTCCTGAAGGAAACCTAATGGAAAGACCTTAAGTTAACTTCCCACATGATTCTGAGTTGTGTAAAACTTGTTTCATTCCCCTGCTCAGCAAGAGAAAAAACTGGTTGTCTCGGTGCATACAATGCTTTGACATTACCAATAGTATACATTTCAGTTTTCCAACAAAGTACTGAGTGCAAAGCTAATGGAAACATTTTAAATTAACTTTCCACATGATTCTGAGTTGTTTAAAATTTGGTTCATGCCTCTGCTCTGCAAGACAAAAAAGTGGTTTTCTCAGTGCCTACAATACTTTGACATTACCAACAGTATACATTTCAATTACACACCAAAGTACTGAAGGAAACCTAATGGAAAGACCTTAAGTTAACTTCCCACATGATTCTGAGTTGTGTAAAACTTGTTTCATTCCCCTGCTCAGCAAGAGAAAAAACTGGTTGTCTCGGTGCATACAATGCTTTGACATTACCAATAGTATACATTTCAGTTTTCCAACAAAGTACTGCGTGCAAACCTAATGGAAACATTTTAAATTAACTTTCCACATGATTCTGAGTTGTTTACAACTTGATTCATGCCTCTGCTCTGCAACACAAAAAAGTGGGTTTTCTCAGTGCATACAACGCTTTGACTTTACCAGTAGTATACATTTCAGTTTTGCACCAAAGGACTGATTGGAAACCTAATGGAAAGACCTTATATAACTTTTCACATGATTCTGAGTTGTTTACAACTTGATGCATGCCTCTGCTCTGCAAGACAAAAAAGTGGTTTTCTCAGTGCACACAATGTGATGACTTTACCAATAGTATACATTTCAGTTATCCACCAAAGTACTGAGTGCAAACCTAATGGAAACATTTTAAATTAACTTTCCACATGATTCTGAGTTGTTTACAACTTGATTCATGCCTCTGCTCTGCAACACAAAAAAGTGGGTTTTCTCAGTGCACACAAAGTGATGACTTTACCAATAGTATACATTTCAGTTTTCCACCAAAGTACTGAGTGAAAACCTAATGGAAACATTTTAAATTAACTTTCCACATGATTCTGATCTGTTTAAAAGTTGTTTCGTGTCTCTGCTCAGCAAGACAAAAAAGTGGTTTTCTCAGTGCATACAATGCTTTCAATATACCAGTAGTATACATTTCAGTTTTGCACCAAAGGACTGAGTGGAAACCTAATGGGAACATCTTAAATTAACTTCCCACATGATTCTGACATGTGTAAAACTTGTTTCATTCCCCGGCTCAGCAAGAGAAAAAAGTGGTTGTCTCGCTGCATGCAATGCTTTGACATTACCAATAGTATACATTTCAGTTTTCCAACAAAGTACTGAGTGCAAAGCTGATGGAAACATTTTAAATTAACTTTCCACATGATTCTGAGTTGTTTAAAACTTGGTTCATGCCTCTGCTCTGCAAGACAAAAAAGTGGTTTTCTCAGTGCCTACAATACTTTGACATTACCAACAGTATACATTTCAATTACACACCAAAGTACTGAAGGAAACCTAATGGAAAGACCTTAAGTTAACTTCCCACATGATTCTGAGTTGTGTAAAACTTGTTTCATTCCCCTGCTCAGCAAGAGAAAAAACTGGTTGTCTCGGTGCATACAATGCTTTGACATTACCAATAGTATACATTTCAGTTTTCCAACAAAGTACTGCGTGCAAACCTAATGGAAACATTTTAAATTAACTTTCCACATGATTCTGAGTTGTTTACAACTTGATTCATGCCTCTGCTCTGCAACACAAAAAAGTGGGTTTTCTCAGTGTATACAACGCTTTGACTTTACCAGTAGTATACATTTCAGTTTTGCACCAAAGGACTGATTGGAAACCTAATGGAAAGACCTTATATAACTTTTCACATGATTCTGAGTTGTTTACAACTTGATTCATGCCTCTGCTCTGCAAGACAAAAAAGTGGTTTTCTCAATGCACACAATGTGACGACATTACCAATAGTGTACATCTTAGTTATCCACCAAAGTACTGAGTGCAAACCTAATGGAGGCATCTTAAATTAACTTCCCACATGATTCTGAGTTGTTTACAACTTGATTCATGCCTCTGCTCTGCAACACAAAAAAGTGGTTTTCTCAGTGCACACAATGTGATGACTTTACCAATAGTATACATTTCAGTTATCCACCAAAGTACTGAGTGAAAACCTAATGGAAACATTTTAAATTAACTTTCCACATGATTCTGAGCTGTTTAAAAGTTGTTTCATGTCTCTGCTCAGCAAGACAAAAAAGTGGTTTTCTCAGTGCATACAATGCTTTGAATATACCAGTAGTATACATTTCAGTTTTGCACCAAAGGACTGATTGGAAACCTAATGGAAAGACCTTAAGTTAACTTCTCACATGATTCTGAGTTGTTTACAACTTGATTCATGCCTCTGCTCTGCAAGACAAAAAAGTGGTTTTCTCAGTGCCTACAATACTTTGACATTACCAACAGTATACATTTCAATTACACACCAAAGTACTGAAGGAAACCTAATGGAAAGACCTTAAGTTAACTTCCCACATGATTCTGAGTTGTGTAAAACTTGTTTCATTCCCCTGCTCAGCAAGAGAAAAAACTGGTTGTCTCGGTGCATACAATGCTTTGACATTACCAATAGTATACATTTCAGTTTTCCAACAAAGTACTGCGTGCAAACCTAATGGAAACATTTTAAATTAACTTTCCACATGATTCTGAGTTGTTTACAACTTGATTCATGCCTCTGCTCTGCAACACAAAAAAGTGGGTTTTCTCAGTGTATACAACGCTTTGACTTTACCAGTAGTATACATTTCAGTTTTGCACCAAAGGACTGATTGGAAACCTAATGGAAAGACCTTATATAACTTTTCACATGATTCTGAGTTGTTTACAGCTTGATTCATGCCTCTGCTCTGCAAGACAAAAAAGTGGTTTTCTCAATGCACACAATGTGATGACATTACCAATAGTGTACATCTTAGTTATCCACCAAAGTACTGAGTGCAAACCTAATGGAAGCATCTTAAATTAACTTCCCACATGATTCTGAGTTGTTTACAACTTGATTCATGCCTCTGCTCTGCAACAAAAAAAAGTGGTTTTCTCAGTGCACACAATGTGATGACTTTACCAATAGTATACATTTCAGTTATCCACCAAAGTACTGAGTGAAAACCTAATGGAAACATTTTAAATTAACTTTCCACATGATTCTGAGCTGTTTAAAAGTTGTTTCATGTCTCTGCTCAGCAAGACAAAAAAGTGGTTTTCTCAGTGCATACAATGCTTTGAATATACCAGTAGTATACATTTCAGTTTTGCACCAAAGGACTGATTGGAAACCTAATGGAAAGACCTTAAGTTAACTTCTCACATGATTCTGAGTTGTTTACAACTTGATTCATGCCTCTGCTCTGCAAGACAAAAAAGTGGTTTTCTCAGTGCCTACAATACTTTGACATTACCAACAGTATACATTTCAATTACACACCAAAGTACTGAAGGAAACCTAATGGAAAGACCTTAAGTTAACTTCCCACATGATTCTGAGTTGTGTAAAACTTGTTTCATTCCCCTGCTCAGCAAGAGAAAAAACTGGTTGTCTCGGTGCATACAATGCTTTGACATTACCAATAGTATACATTTCAGTTTTCCAACAAAGTACTGCGTGCAAACGTAATGGAAACATTTTAAATTAACTTTCCACATGATTCTGAGTTGTTTACAACTTGATTCATGCCTCTGCTCTGCAACACAAAAAAGTGGGTTTTCTCAGTGTATACAACGCTTTGACTTTACCAGTAGTATACATTTCAGTTTTGCACCAAAGGACTGATTGGAAACCTAATGGAAAGACCTTATATAACTTTTCACATGATTCTGAGTTGTTTACAACTTGATTCATGCCTCTGCTCTGCAAGACAAAAAAGTGGTTTTCTCAATGCAGACAATGTGATGACATTACCAATAGTGTACATCTTAGTTATCCACCAAAGTACTGAGTGCAAACCTAATGGAAGCATCTTAAATTAACTTCCCACATGATTCTGAGTTGTTTACAACTTGATTCATGCCTCTGCTCTGCAACACAAAAAAGTGGTTTTCTCAGTGCACACAATGTGATGACTTTACCAATAGTATACATTTCAGTTATCCACCAAAGTACTGAGTGAAAACCTAATGGAAACATTTTAAATTAACTTTCCACATGATTCTGAGCTGTTTAAAAGTTGTTTCATGTCTCTGCTCAGCAAGAAAAAAAAGTGGTTTTCTCAGTGCATACAATGCTTTGAATATACCAGTAGTATACATTTCAGTTTTGCACCAAAGGACTGATTGGAAACCTAATGGAAAGACCTTAAGTTAACTTCTCACATGATTCTGAGTTGTTTACAACTTGATTCATGCCTCTGCTCTGCAAGACAAAAAAGTGGTTTTCTCAGTGCCTACAATACTTTGACATTACCAACAGTATACATTTCAATTACACACCAAAGTACTGAAGGAAACCTAATGGAAAGACCTTAAGTTAACTTCCCACATGATTCTGAGTTGTGTAAAACTTGTTTCATTCCCCTGCTCAGCAAGAGAAAAAACTGGTTGTCTCGGTGCATACAATGCTTTGACATTACCAATAGTATACATTTCAGTTTTCCAACAAAGTACTGCGTGCAAACCTAATGGAAACATTTTAAATTAACTTTCCACATGATTCTGAGTTGTTTACAACTTGATTCATGCCTCTGCTCTGCAACACAAAAAAGTGGGTTTTCTCAGTGTATACAACGCTTTGACTTTACCAGTAGTATACATTTCAGTTTTGCACCAAAGGACTGATTGGAAACCTAATGGAAAGACCTTATATAACTTTTCACATGATTCTGAGTTGTTTACAGCTTGATTCATGCCTCTGCTCTGCAAGACAAAAAAGTGGTTTTCTCAATGCACACAATGTGATGACATTACCAATAGTGTACATCTTAGTTATCCACCAAAGTACTGAGTGCAAACCTAATGGAAGCATCTTAAATTAACTTCCCACATGATTCTGAGTTGTTTACAACTTGATTCATGCCTCTGCTCTGCAACAAAAAAAAGTGGTTTTCTCAGTGCACACAATGTGATGACTTTACCAATAGTATACATTTCAGTTATCCACCAAAGTACTGAGTGAAAACCTAATGGAAACATTTTAAATTAACTTTCCACATGATTCTGAGCTGTTTAAAAGTTGTTTCATGTCTCTGCTCAGCAAGACAAAAAAGTGGTTTTCTCAGTGCATACAATGCTTTGAATATACCAGTAGTATACATTTCAGTTTTGCACCAAAGGACTGATTGGAAACCTAATGGAAAGACCTTAAGTTAACTTCTCACATGATTCTGAGTTGTTTACAACTTGATTCATGCCTCTGCTCTGCAAGACAAAAAAGTGGTTTTCTCAGTGCCTACAATACTTTGACATTACCAACAGTATACATTTCAATTACACACCAAAGTACTGAAGGAAACCTAATGGAAAGACCTTAAGTTAACTTCCCACATGATTCTGAGTTGTGTAAAACTTGTTTCATTCCCCTGCTCAGCAAGAGAAAAAACTGGTTGTCTCGGTGCATACAATGCTTTGACATTACCAATAGTATACATTTCAGTTTTCCAACAAAGTACTGCGTGCAAACGTAATGGAAACATTTTAAATTAACTTTCCACATGATTCTGAGTTGTTTACAACTTGATTCATGCCTCTGCTCTGCAACACAAAAAAGTGGGTTTTCTCAGTGTATACAACGCTTTGACTTTACCAGTAGTATACATTTCAGTTTTGCACCAAAGGACTGATTGGAAACCTAATGGAAAGACCTTATATAACTTTTCACATGATTCTGAGTTGTTTACAACTTGATTCATGCCTCTGCTCTGCAAGACAAAAAAGTGGTTTTCTCAATGCAGACAATGTGATGACATTACCAATAGTGTACATCTTAGTTATCCACCAAAGTACTGAGTGCAAACCTAATGGAAGCATCTTAAATTAACTTCCCACATGATTCTGAGTTGTTTACAACTTGATTCATGCCTCTGCTCTGCAACACAAAAAAGTGGTTTTCTCAGTGCACACAATGTGATGACTTTACCAATAGTATACATTTCAGTTATCCACCAAAGTACTGAGTGAAAACCTAATGGAAACATTTTAAATTAACTTTCCACATGATTCTGAGCTGTTTAAAAGTTGTTTCATGTCTCTGCTCAGCAAGACAAAAAAGTGGTTTTCTCAGTGCATACAATGCTTTGAATATACCAGTAGTATACATTTCAGTTTTGCACCAAAGGACTGATTGGAAACCTAATGGAAAGACCTTAAGTTAACTTCTCACATGATTCTGAGTTGTTTACAACTTGATTCATGCCTCTGCTCTGCAAGACAAAAAAGTGGTTTTCTCAGTGCCTACAATACTTTGACATTACCAACAGTATACATTTCAATTACACACCAAAGTACTGAAGGAAACCTAATGGAAAGACCTTAAGTTAACTTCCCACATGATTCTGAGTTGTGTAAAACTTGTTTCATTCCCCTGCTCAGCAAGAGAAAAAACTGGTTGTCTCGGTGCATACAATGCTTTGACATTACCAATAGTATACATTTCAGTTTTCCAACAAAGTACTGCGTGCAAACCTAATGGAAACATTTTAAATTAACTTTCCACATGATTCTGAGTTGTTTACAACTTGATTCATGCCTCTGCTCTGCAACACAAAAAAGTGGGTTTTCTCAGTGTATACAACGCTTTGACTTTACCAGTAGTATACATTTCAGTTTTGCACCAAAGGACTGATTGGAAACCTAATGGAAAGACCTTATATAACTTTTCACATGATTCTGAGTTGTTTACAGCTTGATTCATGCCTCTGCTCTGCAAGACAAAAAAGTGGTTTTCTCAATGCACACAATGTGATGACATTACCAATAGTGTACATCTTAGTTATCCACCAAAGTACTGAGTGCAAACCTAATGGAAGCATCTTAAATTAACTTCCCACATGATTCTGAGTTGTTTACAACTTGATTCATGCCTCTGCTCTGCAACAAAAAAAAGTGGTTTTCTCAGTGCACACAATGTGATGACTTTACCAATAGTATACATTTCAGTTATCCACCAAAGTACTGAGTGAAAACCTAATGGAAACATTTTAAATTAACTTTCCACATGATTCTGAGCTGTTTAAAAGTTGTTTCATGTCTCTGCTCAGCAAGACAAAAAAGTGGTTTTCTCAGTGCATACAATGCTTTGAATATACCAGTAGTATACATTTCAGTTTTGCACCAAAGGACTGATTGGAAACCTAATGGAAAGACCTTAAGTTAACTTCTCACATGATTCTGAGTTGTTTACAACTTGATTCATGCCTCTGCTCTGCAAGACAAAAAAGTGGTTTTCTCAGTGCCTACAATACTTTGACATTACCAACAGTATACATTTCAATTACACACCAAAGTACTGAAGGAAACCTAATGGAAAGACCTTAAGTTAACTTCCCACATGATTCTGAGTTGTGTAAAACTTGTTTCATTCCCCTGCTCAGCAAGAGAAAAAACTGGTTGTCTCGGTGCATACAATGCTTTGACATTACCAATAGTATACATTTCAGTTTTCCAACAAAGTACTGCGTGCAAACGTAATGGAAACATTTTAAATTAACTTTCCACATGATTCTGAGTTGTTTACAACTTGATTCATGCCTCTGCTCTGCAACACAAAAAAGTGGGTTTTCTCAGTGTATACAACGCTTTGACTTTACCAGTAGTATACATTTCAGTTTTGCACCAAAGGACTGATTGGAAACCTAATGGAAAGACCTTATATAACTTTTCACATGATTCTGAGTTGTTTACAACTTGATTCATGCCTCTGCTCTGCAAGACAAAAAAGTGGTTTTCTCAATGCAGACAATGTGATGACATTACCAATAGTGTACATCTTAGTTATCCACCAAAGTACTGAGTGCAAACCTAATGGAAGCATCTTAAATTAACTTCCCACATGATTCTGAGTTGTTTACAACTTGATTCATGCCTCTGCTCTGCAACACAAAAAAGTGGTTTTCTCAGTGCACACAATGTGATGACTTTACCAATAGTATACATTTCAGTTATCCACCAAAGTACTGAGTGAAAACCTAATGGAAACATTTTAAATTAACTTTCCACATGATTCTGAGCTGTTTAAAAGTTGTTTCATGTCTCTGCTCAGCAAGACAAAAAAGTGGTTTTCTCAGTGCATACAATGCTTTGAATATACCAGTAGTATACATTTCAGTTTTGCACCAAAGGACTGATTGGAAACCTAATGGAAAGACCTTAAGTTAACTTCTCACATGATTCTGAGTTGTTTACAACTTGATTCATGCCTCTGCTCTGCAAGACAAAAAAGTGGTTTTCTCAGTGCCTACAATACTTTGACATTACCAACAGTATACATTTCAATTACACACCAAAGTACTGAAGGAAACCTAATGGAAAGACCTTAAGTTAACTTCCCACATGATTCTGAGTTGTGTAAAACTTGTTTCATTCCCCTGCTCAGCAAGAGAAAAAACTGGTTGTCTCGGTGCGTACAACGCTTTGACTTTACCAGTAGTATACATTTCAGTTTTGCACCAAAAGACTGATTGGAAACCTAATGGAAAGACCTTAAGTAAACTTTCCACATGATTCTGAGTTGTTTAAAACTTGGTTCATGCCTCTGCTCTGCAAGACAAAAAAGTGGTTTTCTCAGTGCCTACAATACTTTGACATTACCAACAGTGTACATTTCAATTACACACCAAAGTACTGAAGGAAACCTAATGGAAAGACCTTAAGTTAACTTCCCACATGATTCTGAGTTGTGTAAAACTTGTTTCATTCCCCTGCTCAGCAAGAGAAAAAACTGGTTGTCTCGGTGCATACAATGCTTTGACATTACCAATAGTATACATTTCAGTTTTCCAACAAAGTACTGCGTGCAAACCTAATGGAAACATTTTAAATTAACTTTCCACATGATTCTGAGTTGTTTACAACTTGATTCATGCCTCTGCTCTGCAACACAAAAAAGTGGGTTTTCTCAGCGTATACAACGCTTTGACTTTACCAGTAGTATACATTTCAGTTTTGCACCAAAGGACTGATTGGAAACCTAATGGAAAGACCTTATATAACTTTTCACATGATTCTGAGTTGTTTACAACTTGATTCATGCCTCTGCTCTGCAAGACAAAAAAGTGGTTTTCTCAATGCACACAATGTGATGACATTACCAATAGTGTACATCTTAGTTATCCACCAAAGTACTGAGTGCAAACCTAATGGAAGCATCTTAAATTAACTTCCCACATGATTCTGAGTTGTTTACAACTTGATTCATGCCTCTGCTCTGCAACACAAAAAAGTGGTTTTCTCAGTGCACACAACGTGATGACTTTACCAATAGTATACATTTCAGTTATCCACCAAAGTACTGAGTGAAAACCTAATGGAAACATTTTAAATTAACTTTCCACATGATTCTGAGCTGTTTAAAAGTTGTTTCATGTCTCTGCTCAGCAAGACAAAAAAGTGGTTTTCTCAGTGCATACAATGCTTTGAATATACCAGTAGTATACATTTCAGTTTTGCACCAAAGGACTGATTGGAAACCTAATGGAAAGACCTTAAGTTAACTTCTCACATGATTCTGAGTTGTTTACAACTTGATTCATGCCTCTGCTCTGCAAGACAAAAAAGTGGTTTTCTCAGCGCCTACAATACTTTGACATTACCAACAGTATACATTTCAATTGCACACCAAAGTCCTGAAGGAAACCTAATGGAAAGACCTTAAGTTAACTTCCCACATGATTCTGAGTTGTGTAAAACTTGTTTCATTCCCCTGCTCAGCAAGAGAAAAAACTGGTTGTCTCGGTGCATACAATGCTTTGACATTACCAATAGTATACATTTCAGTTTTCCAACAAAGTACTGAGTGCAAAGCTGATGGAAACATTTTAAATTAACTTTCCACATGATTCTGAGTTGTTTAAAACTTGGTTCATGCCTCTGCTCTGCAAGACAAAAAAGTGGTTTTCTCAGTGCCTACAATACTTTGACATTACCAACAGTATACATTTCAATTACACACCAAAGTACTGAAGGAAACCTAATGGAAAGACCTTAAGTTAACTTCCCACATGATTCTGAGTTGTGTAAAACTTGTTTCATTCCCCTGCTCAGCAAGAGAAAAAACTGGTTGTCTCGGTGCATACAATGCTTTGACATTACCAATAGTATACATTTCAGTTTTCCAACAAAGTACTGCGTGCAAACCTAATGGAAACATTTTAAATTAACTTTCCACATGATTCTGAGTTGTTTACAACTTGATTCATGCCTCTGCTCTGCAACACAAAAAAGTGGGTTTTCTCAGTGTATACAACGCTTTGACTTTACCAGTAGTATACATTTCAGTTTTGCACCAAAGGACTGATTGGAAACCTAATGGAAAGACCTTATATAACTTTTCACATGATTCTGAGTTGTTTACAACTTGATTCATGCCTCTGCTCTGCAAGACAAAAAAGTGGTTTTCTCAATGCACACAATGTGACGACATTACCAATAGTGTACATCTTAGTTATCCACCAAAGTACTGAGTGCAAACCTAATGGAGGCATCTTAAATTAACTTCCCACATGATTCTGAGTTGTTTACAACTTGATTCATGCCTCTGCTCTGCAACACAAAAAAGTGGTTTTCTCAGTGCACACAATGTGATGACTTTACCAATAGTATACATTTCAGTTATCCACCAAAGTACTGAGTGAAAACCTAATGGAAACATTTTAAATTAACTTTCCACATGATTCTGAGCTGTTTAAAAGTTGTTTCATGTCTCTGCTCAGCAAGACAAAAAAGTGGTTTTCTCAGTGCATACAATGCTTTGAATATACCAGTAGTATACATTTCAGTTTTGCACCAAAGGACTGATTGGAAACCTAATGGAAAGACCTTAAGTTAACTTCTCACATGATTCTGAGTTGTTTACAACTTGATTCATGCCTCTGCTCTGCAAGACAAAAAAGTGGTTTTCTCAGTGCCTACAATACTTTGACATTACCAACAGTATACATTTCAATTACACACCAAAGTACTGAAGGAAACCTAATGGAAAGACCTTAAGTTAACTTCCCACATGATTCTGAGTTGTGTAAAACTTGTTTCATTCCCCTGCTCAGCAAGAGAAAAAACTGGTTGTCTCGGTGCATACAATGCTTTGACATTACCAATAGTATACATTTCAGTTTTCCAACAAAGTACTGCGTGCAAACCTAATGGAAACATTTTAAATTAACTTTCCACATGATTCTGAGTTGTTTACAACTTGATTCATGCCTCTGCTCTGCAACACAAAAAAGTGGGTTTTCTCAGTGTATACAACGCTTTGACTTTACCAGTAGTATACATTTCAGTTTTGCACCAAAGGACTGATTGGAAACCTAATGGAAAGACCTTATATAACTTTTCACATGATTCTGAGTTGTTTACAGCTTGATTCATGCCTCTGCTCTGCAAGACAAAAAAGTGGTTTTCTCAATGCACACAATGTGATGACATTACCAATAGTGTACATCTTAGTTATCCACCAAAGTACTGAGTGCAAACCTAATGGAAGCATCTTAAATTAACTTCCCACATGATTCTGAGTTGTTTACAACTTGATTCATGCCTCTGCTCTGCAACACAAAAAAGTGGTTTTCTCAGTGCACACAATGTGATGACTTTACCAATAGTATACATTTCAGTTATCCACCAAAGTACTGAGTGAAAACCTAATGGAAACATTTTAAATTAACTTTCCACATGATTCTGAGCTGTTTAAAAGTTGTTTCATGTCTCTGCTCAGCAAGACAAAAAAGTGGTTTTCTCAGTGCATACAATGCTTTGAATATACCAGTAGTATACATTTCAGTTTTGCACCAAAGGACTGATTGGAAACCTAATGGAAAGACCTTAAGTTAACTTCTCACATGATTCTGAGTTGTTTACAACTTGATTCATGCCTCTGCTCTGCAAGACAAAAAAGTGGTTTTCTCAGTGCCTACAATACTTTGACATTACCAACAGTATACATTTCAATTACACACCCAAAGTACTGAAGGAAACCTAATGGAAAGACCGTAAGTTAACTTCCCACATGATTCTGAGTTGTGTAAAACTTGTTTCATTCCCCTGCTCAGCAAGAGAAAAAACTGGTTGTCTCGGTGCGTACAACGCTTTGACTTTACCAGTAGTATACATTTCAGTTTTGCACCAAAAGACTGATTGGAAACCTAATGGAAAGACCTTAAGTAAACTTTCCACATGATTCTGAGTTGTTTAAAACTTGGTTCATGCCTCTGCTCTGCAAGACAAAAAAGTGGTTTTCTCAGTGCCTACAATACTTTGACATTACCAACAGTGTACATTTCAATTACACACCAAAGTACTGAAGGAAACCTAATGGAAAGACCTTAAGTTAACTTCTCACATGATTCTGAGTTGTTTACAACTTGATTCATGCCTCTGCTCTGCAAGACAAAAAAGTGGTTTTCTCAGTGCCTACAATACTTTGACATTACCAACAGTATACATTTCAATTACACACCAAAGTACTGAAGGAAACCTAATGGAAACATCTTAAATTAACTTCCCACATGATTCTGAGATGTGTAAAACTTGTTTCATTCCCCGGCTCAGCAAGAGAAAAAAGTGGTTGTCTCGCTGCATGCAATGCTTTGACATTACCAATAGTATACATTTCAGTTTTCCAACAAAGTACTGAGTGCAAACCTAATGGAAACATTTTAAATTAACTTTCCACATGATTCTGAGTTGTTTAAAACTTGGTTCATGCCTCTGCTCTGCAAGACAAAAAAGTGGTTTTCTCAGTGCCTACAATACTTTGACATTACCAACAGTATACATTTCAATTACACACCAAAGTACTGAAGGAAACCTAATGGAAAGACCTTAAGTTAACTTCCCACATGATTCTGAGATGTGTAAAACTTGTTTCATTCCCCGGCTCAGCAAGAGAAAAAAGTGGTTGTCTCGCTGCATGCAATGCTTTGACATTACCAATAGTATACATTTCAGTTTTCCAACAAAGTACTGCGTGCAAACCTAATGGAAACATTTTAAATTAACTTTCCACATAATTCTGAGTTGTTTACAACTTGATTCATGCCTCTGCTCTGCAACACAAAAAAGTGGGTTTTCTCAGTTCATACAACGCTTTGACTTTACCAGTAGTATACATTTTAGTTTTGCACCAAAGGACTGATTGGAAACCTAATGGAAAGACCTTATATAACTTTTCACATGATTCTGAGTTGTTTACAACTTGATTCATGCCTCTGCTCTGCAAGACAAAAAAGTGGTTTTCTCAATGCACACAATGTGATGACATTACCAATAGTGTACATCTTAGTTATCCACCAAAGTACTGAGTGCAAACCTAATGGAAGCATCTTAAATTAACTTCCCACATGATTCTGAGTTGTGTAAACCTTGTTTCATTTCCCTGCTCAGCAAGAGAAAAAAGTGGTTGTCTCGGTGCATACAATGCTTTGACATTACCAATAGTATACATTTCAGATTTCCAACAAAATACTGAGTGCCAACCTAATGGAAACATTTTAAATTAACTTTCCACATGATTCTGAGTTGTTTACAACTTGATTCATGCCTCTGCTCTGCAACACAAAAAAGTGGTTTTCTCAGTACACACAATGTGATGACTTTACCAATAGTATACATTTCAGTTATCCACCAAAGTACTGAGTGAAAACCTAATGGAAACATTTTAAATTAACTTTCCACATGATTCTGAGTTGTGTAAAACTTGTTTCATTCCCCTGCTCAGCAAGAGAAAAAACTGGTTGTCTCGGTGCGTACAACGCTTTGACTTTACCAGTAGTATACATTTCAGTTTTGCACCAAAAGACTGATTGGAAACCTAATGGAAAGACCTTAAGTAAACTTTCCACATGATTCTGAGTTGTTTAAAAGTTGGTTCATGCCTCTGCTCTGCAAGACAAAAAAGTGGTTTTCTCAGTGCCTACAATACTTTGACATTACCAACAGTGTACATTTCAATTACACACCAAAGTACTGAAGGAAACCTAATGGAAAGACCTTAAGTTAACTTCTCACATGATTCTGAGTTGTTTACAACTTGATTCATGCCTCTGTTCTGCAAGACAAAAAAGTGGTTTTCTCAGTGTCTACAATACTTTGACATTACCAACAGTATACATTTCAATTACACACCAAAGTACTGAAGGAAACCTAATGGAAACATCTTAAGTTAACTTCCCACATGATTCTGAGTTGTGTAAAACTTGTTTCATTCCCCTGCTCAGCAAGAGAAAAAACTGGTTGTCTCGGTGCATACAATGCTTTGACATTACCAATAGTATACATTTCAGTTTTCCAACAAAGTACTGAGTGCAAAGCTAATGGAAACATTTTAAATTAACTTTCCACATGATTCTGAGTTGTTTAAAATTTGGTTCATGCCTCTGCTCTGCAAGACAAAAAAGTGGTTTTCTCAGTGCCTACAATACTTTGACATTACCAACAGTATACATTTCAATTACACACCAAAGTACTGAAGGAAACCTAATGGAAAGACCTTAAGTTAACTTCCCACATGATTCTGAGTTGTGTAAAACTTGTTTCATTCCCCTGCTCAGCAAGAGAAAAAACTGGTTGTCTCGGTGCATACAATGCTTTGACATTACCAATAGTATACATTTCAGTTTTCCAACAAAGTACTGCGTGCAAACCTAATGGAAACATTTTAAATTTACTTTCCACATGATTCTGAGTTGTTTACAACTTGATTCATGCCTCTGCTCTGCAACACAAAAAAGTGGGTTTTCTCAGTGCATACAACGCTTTGACTTTACCAGTAGTATACATTTCAGTTTTGCACCAAAGGACTGATTGGAAACCTAATGGAAAGACCTTATATAACTTTTCACATGATTCTGAGTTGTTTACAACTTGATGCATGCCTCTGCTCTGCAAGACAAAAAAGTGGTTTTCTCAGTGCACACAATGTGATGACTTTACCAATAGTATACATTTCAGTTATCCACCAAAGTACTGAGTGCAAACCTAATGGAAACATTTTAAATTAACTTTCCACATGATTCTGAGTTGTTTACAACTTGATTCATGCCTCTGCTCTGCAACACAAAAAAGTGGGTTTTCTCAGTGCACACAAAGTGATGACTTTACCAATAGTATACATTTCAGTTTTCCACCAAAGTACTGAGTGAAAACCTAATGGAAACATTTTAAATTAACTTTCCACATGATTCTGATCTGTTTAAAAGTTGTTTCGTGTCTCTGCTCAGCAAGACAAAAAAGTGGTTTTCTCAGTGCATACAATGCTTTCAATATACCAGTAGTATACATTTCAGTTTTGCACCAAAGGACTGAGTGGAAACCTAATGGGAACATCTTAAATTAACTTCCCACATGATTCTGACATGTGTAAAACTTGTTTCATTCCCCGGCTCAGCAAGAGAAAAAAGTGGTTGTCTCGCTGCATGCAATGCTTTGACATTACCAATAGTATACATTTCAGTTTTCCAACAAAGTACTGAGTGCAAAGCTGATGGAAACATTTTAAATTAACTTTCCACATGATTCTGAGTTGTTTAAAACTTGGTTCATGCCTCTGCTCTGCAAGACAAAAAAGTGGTTTTCTCAGTGCCTACAATACTTTGACATTACCAACAGTATACATTTCAATTACACACCAAAGTACTGAAGGAAACCTAATGGAAAGACCTTAAGTTAACTTCCCACATGATTCTGAGTTGTGTAAAACTTGTTTCATTCCCCTGCTCAGCAAGAGAAAAAACTGGTTGTCTCGGTGCATACAATGCTTTGACATTACCAATAGTATACATTTCAGTTTTCCAACAAAGTACTGCGTGCAAACCTAATGGAAACATTTTAAATTAACTTTCCACATGATTCTGAGTTGTTTACAACTTGATTCATGCCTCTGCTCTGCAACACAAAAAAGTGGGTTTTCTCAGTGTATACAACGCTTTGACTTTACCAGTAGTATACATTTCAGTTTTGCACCAAAGGACTGATTGGAAACCTAATGGAAAGACCTTATATAACTTTTCACATGATTCTGAGTTGTTTACAACTTGATTCATGCCTCTGCTCTGCAAGACAAAAAAGTGGTTTTCTCAATGCACACAATGTGACGACATTACCAATAGTGTACATCTTAGTTATCCACCAAAGTACTGAGTGCAAACCTAATGGAGGCATCTTAAATTAACTTCCCACATGATTCTGAGTTGTTTACAACTTGATTCATGCCTCTGCTCTGCAACACAAAAAAGTGGTTTTCTCAGTGCACACAATGTGATGACTTTACCAATAGTATACATTTCAGTTATCCACCAAAGTACTGAGTGAAAACCTAATGGAAACATTTTAAATTAACTTTCCACATGATTCTGAGCTGTTTAAAAGTTGTTTCATGTCTCTGCTCAGCAAGACAAAAAAGTGGTTTTCTCAGTGCATACAATGCTTTGAATATACCAGTAGTATACATTTCAGTTTTGCACCAAAGGACTGATTGGAAACCTAATGGAAAGACCTTAAGTTAACTTCTCACATGATTCTGAGTTGTTTACAACTTGATTCATGCCTCTGCTCTGCAAGACAAAAAAGTGGTTTTCTCAGTGCCTACAATACTTTGACATTACCAACAGTATACATTTCAATTACACACCAAAGTACTGAAGGAAACCTAATGGAAAGACCTTAAGTTAACTTCCCACATGATTCTGAGTTGTGTAAAACTTGTTTCATTCCCCTGCTCAGCAAGAGAAAAAACTGGTTGTCTCGGTGCATACAATGCTTTGACATTACCAATAGTATACATTTCAGTTTTCCAACAAAGTACTGCGTGCAAACCTAATGGAAACATTTTAAATTAACTTTCCACATGATTCTGAGTTGTTTACAACTTGATTCATGCCTCTGCTCTGCAACACAAAAAAGTGGGTTTTCTCAGTGTATACAACGCTTTGACTTTACCAGTAGTATACATTTCAGTTTTGCACCAAAGGACTGATTGGAAACCTAATGGAAAGACCTTATATAACTTTTCACATGATTCTGAGTTGTTTACAGCTTGATTCATGCCTCTGCTCTGCAAGACAAAAAAGTGGTTTTCTCAATGCACACAATGTGATGACATTACCAATAGTGTACATCTTAGTTATCCACCAAAGTACTGAGTGCAAACCTAATGGAAGCATCTTAAATTAACTTCCCACATGATTCTGAGTTGTTTACAACTTGATTCATGCCTCTGCTCTGCAACACAAAAAAGTGGTTTTCTCAGTGCACACAATGTGATGACTTTACCAATAGTATACATTTCAGTTATCCACCAAAGTACTGAGTGAAAACCTAATGGAAACATTTTAAATTAACTTTCCACATGATTCTGAGCTGTTTAAAAGTTGTTTCATGTCTCTGCTCAGCAAGACAAAAAAGTGGTTTTCTCAGTGCATACAATGCTTTGAATATACCAGTAGTATACATTTCAGTTTTGCACCAAAGGACTGATTGGAAACCTAATGGAAAGACCTTATATAACTTTTCACATGATTCTGAGTTGTTTACAACTTGATTCATGCCTCTGCTCTGCAACACAAAAAAGTGGTTTTCTCAGTGCACACAATGTGATGACTTTACCAATAGTATACATTTCAGTTATCCACCAAAGTACTGAGTGAAAACCTAATGGAAACATTTTAAATTAACTTTCCACATGATTCTGAGCTGTTTAAAAGTTGTTTCATGTCTCTGCTCAGCAAGACAAAAAAGTGGTTTTCTCAGTGCATACAATGCTTTGAATATACCAGTAGTATACATTTCAGTTTTGCACCAAAGGACTGATTGGAAACCTAATGGAAAGACCTTAAGTTAACTTCTCACATGATTCTGAGTTGTTTACAACTTGATTCATGCCTCTGCTCTGCAAGACAAAAAAGTGGTTTTCTCAGTGCCTACAATACTTTGACATTACCAACAGTATACATTTCAATTACACACCAAAGTACTGAAGGAAACCTAATGGAAAGACCTTAAGTTAACTTCCCACATGATTCTGAGTTGTGTAAAACTTGTTTCATTCCCCTGCTCAGCAAGAGAAAAAACTGGTTGTCTCGGTGCATACAATGCTTTGACATTACCAATAGTATACATTTCAGTTTTCCAACAAAGTACTGCGTGCAAACCTAATGGAAACATTTTAAATTAACTTTCCACATGATTCTGAGTTGTTTACAACTTGATTCATGCCTCTGCTCTGCAACACAAAAAAGTGGGTTTTCTCAGTGCATACAACGCTTTGACTTTACCAGTAGTATACATTTCAGTTTTGCACCAAAGGACTGATTGGAAACCTAATGGAAAGACCTTATATAACTTTTCACATGATTCTGAGTTGTTTACAACTTGATGCATGCCTCTGCTCTGCAACACAAAAAAGTGGTTTTCTCAGTGCACACAATGTGATGACTTTACCAATAGTATACATTTCAGTTATCCACCAAAGTACTGAGTGAAAACCTAATGGAAACATTTTAAATTAACTTTCCACATGATTCTGAGCTGTTTAAAAGTTGTTTCATGTCTCTGCTCAGCAAGACAAAAAAGTGGTTTTCTCAGTGCATACAATGCTTTGAATATACCAGTAGTATACATTTCAGTTTTGCACCAAAGGACTGATTGGAAACCTAATGGAAAGACCTTAAGTTAACTTCTCACATGATTCTGAGTTGTTTACAACTTGATTCATGCCTCTGCTCTGCAAGACAAAAAAGTGGTTTTCTCAGTGCCTACAATACTTTGACATTACCAACAGTATACATTTCAATTACACACCAAAGTACTGAAGGAAACCTAATGGAAAGACCTTAAGTTAACTTCCCACATGATTCTGAGTTGTGTAAAACTTGTTTCATTCCCCTGCTCAGCAAGAGAAAAAACTGGTTGTCTCGGTGCATACAATGCTTTGACATTACCAATAGTATACATTTCAGTTTTCCAACAAAGTACTGCGTGCAAACCTAATGGAAACATTTTAAATTAACTTTCCACATGATTCTGAGTTGTTTACAACTTGATTCATGCCTCTGCTCTGCAACACAAAAAAGTGGGTTTTCTCAGTGTATACAACGCTTTGACTTTACCAGTAGTATACATTTCAGTTTTGCACCAAAGGACTGATTGGAAACCTAATGGAAAGACCTTATATAACTTTTCACATGATTCTGAGTTGTTTACAGCTTGATTCATGCCTCTGCTCTGCAAGACAAAAAAGTGGTTTTCTCAATGCACACAATGTGATGACATTACCAATAGTGTACATCTTAGTTATCCACCAAAGTACTGAGTGCAAACCTAATGGAAGCATCTTAAATTAACTTCCCACATGATTCTGAGTTGTTTACAACTTGATTCATGCCTCTGCTCTGCAACACAAAAAAGTGGTTTTCTCAGTGCACACAATGTGATGACTTTACCAATAGTATACATTTCAGTTATCCACCAAAGTACTGAGTGAAAACCTAATGGAAACATTTTAAATTAACTTTCCACATGATTCTGAGCTGTTTAAAAGTTGTTTCATGTCTCTGCTCAGCAAGACAAAAAAGTGGTTTTCTCAGTGCATACAATGCTTTGAATATACCAGTAGTATACATTTCAGTTTTGCACCAAAGGACTGATTGGAAACCTAATGGAAAGACCTTATATAACTTTTCACATGATTCTGAGTTGTTTACAACTTGATTCATGCCTCTGCTCTGCAACACAAAAAAGTGGTTTTCTCAGTGCACACAATGTGATGACTTTACCAATAGTATACATTTCAGTTATCCACCAAAGTACTGAGTGAAAACCTAATGGAAACATTTTAAATTAACTTTCCACATGATTCTGAGCTGTTTAAAAGTTGTTTCATGTCTCTGCTCAGCAAGACAAAAAAGTGGTTTTCTCAGTGCATACAATGCTTTGAATATACCAGTAGTATACATTTCAGTTTTGCACCAAAGGACTGATTGGAAACCTAATGGAAAGACCTTAAGTTAACTTCTCACATGATTCTGAGTTGTTTACAACTTGATTCATGCCTCTGCTCTGCAAGACAAAAAAGTGGTTTTCTCAGTGCCTACAATACTTTGACATTACCAACAGTATACATTTCAATTACACACCAAAGTACTGAAGGAAACCTAATGGAAAGACCTTAAGTTAACTTCCCACATGATTCTGAGTTGTGTAAAACTTGTTTCATTCCCCTGCTCAGAAAGAGAAAAAACTGGTTGTCTCGGTGCATACAATGATTTGACATTACCAATAGTATACATTTCAGTTTTCCAACAAAGTACTGCGTGCAAACCTAATGGAAACATTTTAAATTAACTTTCCACATGATTCTGAGTTGTTTACAACCTGATTCATGCCTCTGCTCTGCAACACAAAAAAGTGGGTTTTCTCAGTGTATACAACGCTTTGACTTTACCAGTAGTATACATTTCAGTTTTGCACCAAAGGACTGATTGGAAACCTAATGGAAAGACCTTATATAACTTTTCACATGATTCTGAGTTGTTTACAGCTTGATTCATGCCTCTGCTCTGCAAGACAAAAAAGTGGTTTTCTCAATGCACACAATGTGATGACATTACCAATAGTGTACATCTTAGTTATCCACCAAAGTACTGAGTGCAAACCTAATGGAAGCATCTTAAATTAACTTCCCACATGATTCTGAGTTGTTTACAACTTGATTCATGCCTCTGCTCTGCAACACAAAAAAGTGGTTTTCTCAGTGCACACAATGTGATGACTTTACCAATAGTATACATTTCAGTTATCCACCAAAGTACTGAGTGAAAACCTAATGGAAACATTTTAAATTAACTTTCCACATGATTCTGAGCTGTTTAAAAGTTGTTTCATGTCTCTGCTCAGCAAGACAAAAAAGTGTTTTCTCAGTGCATACAATGCTTTGAATATACCAGTAGTATACATTTCAGTTTTGCACCAAAGGACTGATTGGAAACCTAATGGAAAGACCTTAAGTTAACTTCTCACATGATTCTGAGTTGTTTACAACTTGATTCATGCCTCTGCTCTGCAAGACAAAAAGTGGTTTTCTCAGTGCCTACAATACTTTGACATTACCAACAGTATACATTTCAATTACACACCAAAGTACTGAAGGAAACCTAATGGAAAGACCTTAAGTTAACTTCCCACATGATTCTGAGTTGTGTAAAACTTGTTTCATTTCCCTGCTCAGCAAGAGAAAAAAGTGGTTGTCTCGGTGCATACAATGCTTTGACATTACCAATAGTATACATTTCAGATTTCCAACAAAATACTGAGTGCCAACCTAATGGAAACATTTTAAATTAACTTTCCACATGATTCTGAGTTGTTTACAACTTGATTCATGCCTCTGCTCTGCAACACAAAAAAGTGGTTTTCTCAGTACACACCAATGTGATGACTTTACCAATAGTATACATTTCAGTTATCCACCAAAGTACTGAGTGAAAACCTAATGGAAACATTTTAAATTAACTTTCCACATGATTCTGAGTTGTGTAAAACTTGTTTCATTCCCTGCTCAGCAAGAGAAAAAACTGGTTGTCTCGGTGCGTACAACGCTTTGACTTTACCAGTAGTATACATTTCAGTTTTGCACCAAAAGACTGATTGGAAACCTAATGGAAAGACCTTAAGTAAACTTTCCACATGATTCTGAGTTGTTTAAAAGTTGGTTCATGCCTCTGCTCTGCAAGACAAAAAAGTGGTTTTCTCAGTGCCTACAATACTTTGACATTACCAACAGTGTACATTTCAATTACACACCAAAGTACTGAAGGAAACCTAATGGAAAGACCTTAAGTTAACTTCTCACATGATTCTGAGTTGTTTACAACTTGATTCATGCCTCTGTTCTGCAAGACAAAAAAGTGGTTTTCTCAGTGTCTACAATACTTTGACATTACCAACAGTATACATTTCAATTACACACCAAAGTACTGAAGGAAACCTAATGGAAACATCTTAAGTTAACTTCCCACATGATTCTGAGTTGTGTAAAACTTGTTTCATTCCCCTGCTCAGCAAGAGAAAAAACTGGTTGTCTCGGTGCATACAATGCTTTGACATTACCAATAGTATACATTTCAGTTTTCCAACAAAGTACTGAGTGCAAAGCTAATGGAAACATTTTAAATTAACTTTCCACATGATTCTGAGTTGTTTAAAATTTGGTTCATGCCTCTGCTCTGCAAGACAAAAAAGTGGTTTTCTCAGTGCCTACAATACTTTGACATTACCAACAGTATACATTTCAATTACACACCAAAGTACTGAAGGAAACCTAATGGAAAGACCTTAAGTTAACTTCCCACATGATTCTGAGTTGTGTAAAACTTGTTTCATTCCCCTGCTCAGCAAGAGAAAAAACTGGTTGTCTCGGTGCATACAATGCTTTGACATTACCAATAGTATACATTTCAGTTTTCCAACAAAGTACTGCGTGCAAACCTAATGGAAACATTTTAAATTTACTTTCCACATGATTCTGAGTTGTTTACAACTTGATTCATGCCTCTGCTCTGCAACACAAAAAAGTGGGTTTTCTCAGTGCATACAACGCTTTGACTTTACCAGTAGTATACATTTCAGTTTTGCACCAAAGGACTGATTGGAAACCTAATGGAAAGACCTTATATAACTTTTCACATGATTCTGAGTTGTTTACAACTTGATGCATGCCTCTGCTCTGCAAGACAAAAAAAGTGGTTTTCTCAGTGCACACAATGTGATGACTTTACCAATAGTATACATTTCAGTTATCCACCAAAGTACTGAGTGCAAACCTAATGGAAACATTTTAAATTAACTTTCCACATGATTCTGAGTTGTTTACAACTTGATTCATGCCTCTGCTCTGCAACACAAAAAAGTGGGTTTTCTCAGTGCACACAAAGTGATGACTTTACCAATAGTATACATTTCAGTTTTCCACCAAAGTACTGAGTGAAAACCTAATGGAAACATTTTAAATTAACTTTCCACATGATTCTGATCTGTTTAAAAGTTGTTTCGTGTCTCTGCTCAGCAAGACAAAAAAGTGGTTTTCTCAGTGCATACAATGCTTTCAATATACCAGTAGTATACATTTCAGTTTTGCACCAAAGGACTGAGTGGAAACCTAATGGGAACATCTTAAATTAACTTCCCACATGATTCTGACATGTGTAAAACTTGTTTCATTCCCCGGCTCAGCAAGAGAAAAAAGTGGTTGTCTCGCTGCATGCAATGCTTTGACATTACCAATAGTATACATTTCAGTTTTCCAACAAAGTACTGAGTGCAAAGCTGATGGAAACATTTTAAATTAACTTTCCACATGATTCTGAGTTGTTTAAAACTTGGTTCATGCCTCTGCTCTGCAAGACAAAAAAGTGGTTTTCTCAGTGCCTACAATACTTTGACATTACCAACAGTATACATTTCAATTACACACCAAAGTACTGAAGGAAACCTAATGGAAAGACCTTAAGTTAACTTCCCACATGATTCTGAGTTGTGTAAAACTTGTTTCATTCCCCTGCTCAGCAAGAGAAAAAACTGGTTGTCTCGGTGCATACAATGCTTTGACATTACCAATAGTATACATTTCAGTTTTCCAACAAAGTACTGCGTGCAAACCTAATGGAAACATTTTAAATTAACTTTCCACATGATTCTGAGTTGTTTACAACTTGATTCATGCCTCTGCTCTGCAACACAAAAAAGTGGGTTTTCTCAGTGTATACAACGCTTTGACTTTACCAGTAGTATACATTTCAGTTTTGCACCAAAGGACTGATTGGAAACCTAATGGAAAGACCTTATATAACTTTTCACATGATTCTGAGTTGTTTACAACTTGATTCATGCCTCTGCTCTGCAAGACAAAAAAGTGGTTTTCTCAATGCACACAATGTGACGACATTACCAATAGTGTACATCTTAGTTATCCACCAAAGTACTGAGTGCAAACCTAATGGAGGCATCTTAAATTAACTTCCCACATGATTCTGAGTTGTTTACAACTTGATTCATGCCTCTGCTCTGCAACACAAAAAAGTGGTTTTCTCAGTGCACACAATGTGATGACTTTACCAATAGTATACATTTCAGTTATCCACCAAAGTACTGAGTGAAAACCTAATGGAAACATTTTAAATTAACTTTCCACATGATTCTGAGCTGTTTAAAAGTTGTTTCATGTCTCTGCTCAGCAAGACAAAAAAGTGGTTTTCTCAGTGCATACAATGCTTTGAATATACCAGTAGTATACATTTCAGTTTTGCACCAAAGGACTGATTGGAAACCTAATGGAAAGACCTTAAGTTAACTTCTCACATGATTCTGAGTTGTTTACAACTTGATTCATGCCTCTGCTCTGCAAGACAAAAAAGTGGTTTTCTCAGTGCCTACAATACTTTGACATTACCAACAGTATACATTTCAATTACACACCAAAGTACTGAAGGAAACCTAATGGAAAGACCTTAAGTTAACTTCCCACATGATTCTGAGTTGTGTAAAACTTGTTTCATTCCCCTGCTCAGCAAGAGAAAAAACTGGTTGTCTCGGTGCATACAATGCTTTGACATTACCAATAGTATACATTTCAGTTTTCCAACAAAGTACTGCGTGCAAACCTAATGGAAACATTTTAAATTAACTTTCCACATGATTCTGAGTTGTTTACAACTTGATTCATGCCTCTGCTCTGCAACACAAAAAAGTGGGTTTTCTCAGTGTATACAACGCTTTGACTTTACCAGTAGTATACATTTCAGTTTTGCACCAAAGGACTGATTGGAAACCTAATGGAAAGACCTTATATAACTTTTCACATGATTCTGAGTTGTTTACAGCTTGATTCATGCCTCTGCTCTGCAAGACAAAAAAGTGGTTTTCTCAATGCACACAATGTGATGACATTACCAATAGTGTACATCTTAGTTATCCACCAAAGTACTGAGTGCAAACCTAATGGAAGCATCTTAAATTAACTTCCCACATGATTCTGAGTTGTTTACAACTTGATTCATGCCTCTGCTCTGCAACACAAAAAAGTGGTTTTCTCAGTGCACACAATGTGATGACTTTACCAATAGTATACATTTCAGTTATCCACCAAAGTACTGAGTGAAAACCTAATGGAAACATTTTAAATTAACTTTCCACATGATTCTGAGCTGTTTAAAAGTTGTTTCATGTCTCTGCTCAGCAAGACAAAAAAGTGGTTTTCTCAGTGCATACAATGCTTTGAATATACCAGTAGTATACATTTCAGTTTTGCACCAAAGGACTGATTGGAAACCTAATGGAAAGACCTTATATAACTTTTCACATGATTCTGAGTTGTTTACAACTTGATTCATGCCTCTGCTCTGCAACACAAAAAGTGGTTTTCTCAGTGCACACAATGTGATGACTTTACCAATAGTATACATTTCAGTTATCCACCAAAGTACTGAGTGAAAACCTAATGGAAACATTTTAAATTAACTTTCCACATGATTCTGAGCTGTTTAAAAGTTGTTTCATGTCTCTGCTCAGCAAGACAAAAAAGTGGTTTTCTCAGTGCATACAATGCTTTGAATATACCAGTAGTATACATTTCAGTTTTGCACCAAAGGACTGATTGGAAACCTAATGGAAAGACCTTAAGTTAACTTCTCACATGATTCTGAGTTGTTTACAACTTGATTCATGCCTCTGCTCTGCAAGACAAAAAAGTGGTTTTCTCAGTGCCTACAATACT